>NW_025800028.1:0-1131 GCF_021613505.1 Equus quagga | reverse complement strand
AAGAATGGAAGCAATGAAGGAACCAGGGCTCATTTCTGTCATTTTTGATAAATTGCAAAATAATGTCCAAAGCCATAGCTACCTTTGATTATGTGCTGAATTTGTGCAAGCTGTAGTGGCTAAGAATTTCACATAAGTTGTCCGGATGAAGCCCCACAATAAATCTGAGGCAGGAAACAGATGAGGAAACTCAGAGTCTATTTTCCAAGTCAGAAGACAACTGGAAGGTTAGACGACTCTATTCCCAGATTAGAAGTTAAGGCCGTGCAGAGATCAAAGGAAGACATTTTTGCCATAAATTTGAGGATGAGATAGCCTTCTGGACTTGGAAGACGGACCACAAATACAGAATGTATTTGAGTGTTATACTCACATGCTATTACTCCTTTCCCACTTAAAACATTGTCTCTCTCTCTCTCTTTTTTTTTTTTTTGGTGAGGAAGATTGGCTCTGAGCTAAAGTATGTGCCAAACTTCCTCTATTTTGTTCTACGTGGGATGCCACCACAGCATGGCTTGATGAGCAGTGTGTAGGTCTGTGCCCGGGATCTGAACCCACCAACCTTGAGCCACTGAAACAGAGTGTGTGAACTTAACCACTATGCCACCAAGCAGGCCCGAAAACTTTAAGTCTTAATGATTTTTAGCACGTTATCAATCATTGAGCCCTTTTCACCAGCATTATTATCCACACAGTAAATCTGTAAGTAGACATCATAGTTTCCCTTTTAATTGCTTAGATCATTTGCTCAAAAGCTCATGGTAGGAGTGGGTCCTGAACCCAGGTGCTCCAACTCCAAATTTCAAGCTCTCTCCACAAGCTGCCTTACCACATTATTTCTATTGTAATCTTTAGACATAAACCCCTAATGCTTTTGGAAGGCACTGGTCCCTGGGTCACCCCCTCACCACCAGAGATCACCCACCTCTAAGCCTGGCTCACTCCGCTCCCTCGGATCTGGAAACAGCGATCTGTAGAGGCAGAGCAGAGCACATTCAAACCAACTGCAGTTTATTTCCCAGAGAGAAACCAAATGATTCTCCAGGTTAGGACAAAGCGGACTGATTGGAGGTATCACCTTTTCTTGGATTTCTCCTTTCAGTAACATGGGAATTTAGGAAGAGAAAACCA
>NW_025800027.1:0-1131 GCF_021613505.1 Equus quagga | reverse complement strand
AATGTTTGGGCATAAATACATCCCAGCCTCATCCCCTCATATCCATCGCATGAATCCACCCACCCACGAGCTCCCCAGGGCTGGTTATGCTCATGTGTGCTGAAGCTGGCACAGTTCCCCTGCTGAGCACATGTGTTCTACACACATACGATTCTAGGGAATGTATGTTCTGTCTACTGTAAGACAGGCTTGTGTCAAGGGCAGTCACAGTCACAGCTGGCTTTTCATATCAGGACACCTCTAACGACTGACACATGTTATGCTGAGGACATCCAGACAACCCCAAGAGCTGCAGAGCATCATGTTGGACACGTCTGGTGGAGGCTGGAGTCAGCGGTCAGAGAATTGGCTTAGAGGGCTGGTCACACCAGTGTCACCAATCTTCCCAGTGACCAAAGCAGAAATACACAAGGAATTATCTCTAAGCCTGAAAGGGCAGGAACAGACAAAAATCAACATGGAGAGAAGGATCCTCAGCTTAAAAACTGATTAGAGGTAACTTAAGGAACAGCAAAAGGACATGAGATAAGTGCTCTACCTGAGAAGATGTTCAGGACAGAGATTCTGTATCACAATGAGTGCATGTCTAGGACACACATTGAAAATGACATTATGCCATTTCTTTACACTCACTCACACTCTCTAAGGGGATCAGTCAACTTCATTGTACACTGACAGCATTAACCATGAAAACTACAAATATGAAATCAATCAAATATCCTCATTCTACTTTTGGATCTAAACCATCAATTCTAAAGAAAGCTCCCACTGGTACATAACATTATGGGATATCAATCCCAGTCTGCCTTCTCTCTGTCTCATTCTGCACAATCTCTCTTCACAGCCTTAGTCCTCACTGCCCACGTTCACATTCTTGAAATAATCTCCTCAGTTTGGTTCTTCTGGCATCTCTCCTTTGCAAGGCCATCACATCCTTTGATGCTTCTTCCAAATCTATGTGACATTTAAGAGCATATTGTGTGCATGTGTCACAGTTTACTATCCAATCACCTACTGAAAGACCTCTTAGCTGTTTCCAAGATTTGGCAAATAGGAATAAAACTTCTACAATCATCCCTGTGCATGTGTTTGTCAGGACATGAATTTTATTATCCTTTGTGTAAATACAAG
>NW_025800026.1:0-1208 GCF_021613505.1 Equus quagga | reverse complement strand
CTGACCACCACGGGTGCCAGCATCTCCCTTTTCTCATGGGTCACGGTAAAATTAAACATAAAGCTCTCAGAATCATGCCCAACACACAGCAGCTACCACCATCTGGAGAGACTCAGCACACCACACAATAAGGCACCGGTGTTCAAATATTTTTAAAGCAAAGCAACCTAAACGTTTACTTGGAATTGCCTTAGTTATAAATGGCACCCCTATCTCAACACTGGTCCTTCCAAATTCTATCAACAGTTCTGAAAGTAAGGAAGTACATCCCCAAACGGATAAAAATCTCTGCCTAAGAGCTAGGCGTGTGCGTATGGGGGCCAGGCAGAGGACTAAGATACAATCTTCTGAAGGGAGTCAGAATGTTCGAAAGTCTGCAGTCCATGCCCAAGAATACGGGCTTCTGGTGAAAATAAAATCTGACGGCCTTGAATTGGTGTCGTAAGGTTGGGTGCCAGCCGGACGCAGGACGGCCACTCGCTCCATTGCCTGGATGCTCCATACTGACACCTGACCAACTCCTCAGGGAAAACTCTCTCAGGATTCAACTGACACGAGCCTCCACTGCACACTCTCTTCACAGCTCACAGCTCAGTCATGGTCTCCTCTTCCTCGCCAATACCCACCTCTGCACACACCTGTGTGTCTGCAGTCATACTTTGGTACTTTGGGAGACAGTCAGGCCCGTGACCTGAATTTGGGCTTTCAGTGCCATATCCTAAGCAAGTGGACCTGTCATCTAGGACAACATGCCTCACTCTAAGTTTCACGGGGACGCCAGGTCAGCACCTCAGGTTTCAGGGGCGCCTGGAGCAGGTTCCCTGACGGGCTGGTCAGAGAAGCAAGCAGCCTCCTCGGGCTGGGGACCCACCTCCCTGCAGGGCCTACGGGCACCAAGCTCTTCCCCTGCTGCAGTGCTGGCATGACTGTCCCCGGGGTGGATGCACCTGTCAGCAGACGACTCGCAGATGAGGCCACAAACGAAACACACATGACAGGATGGAGAAGGGACCGGTGTCCGCGTCGGGACAAGCGGAATCACGAGGTGTCGCTTTCCTCTGCCTGAGCGCGTCCCCCCGCACCGGGCTCGGTGCTCGGCCTTGTGCCTGGACACGTACCCGCTGCAGCTCTTGATTCTTTTCCTCCAACTGTGCCTCCATCTGGCGCAGCCTCTCCTCAATGTTGCCGTGTCTCTCCTCGGCCTGTCA
>NW_025800025.1:0-1404 GCF_021613505.1 Equus quagga | reverse complement strand
GGTAAAAGACTATATACTTTTTCCCTAAGATCAGGAACAAGGCAAGACTATCCATTTTCATCACTTTCATTCAATATAGTGCCGGATGTCCCAGCCAGTGCACTAGAGCAAGTAAAGGTAAAGACGATCATCTAGATCAGACAAGAAGAAATAAAACTTCCACCATTTGTAGATAACATGATTATCTGTGTAGAATATACCAAAAACTCCTAAAACTATTAACTGGGTCCAGCAAGGTCACAGGATACAAGATGAACATCCAAAAATTAAATGCATTTCTATATACCAGCAATGAACATGTGGACATCTAAATTAAAAATACGGTAATATTTACAATGGCTCAGAAAATGCCCCAAATCCTCAGGTGCAAATCTAACAAAACAGAAACTGAACTTTTATGCTGAAAACTACAAAATGCTGAGGAAAGAAATAAAAGAAGACCGTGAAGAGACATCCTGTTTGTAAATTGGAAGACTCAAAACAGTAAATATGTAATTCTCCCCAATGTGATACACATATTTTACATAGTTCTTGTTAAAATCCGTGCAGGATTTTTTATAGATATAGGTAAGATTATTCTAAAATTTATATGAAAAGTCAAAGATACTAGGATAGCTAAAACAATCTTGATAAAAGAAGAAGAAAGTGAGAGCAATCAGTCTACCTGATTTCAAGCTCTAGCTACAGAAGTCAAGATTGTGTGTTACTGGTGCAGAGACAGACACAGAGATCAGTGGAAAAGAATAGAGAACCCATAAGCAGACCTACACAAATACATGCAGTTGACGTTTTTGTAAAAGCACCAAATAAATTCAATGGAGGAAAGAAATTTTCAACTTATGTTGTTGAAGCAAGTGGACAGCCATATGCAAGAAAAATGAACATTTAAGTCTCACAGTTTATACAAAAATTAACTTAAAATGGATCACAGACATAAATGTAAAATGTTAAACTATAAAACTTTTAGAAAAAAGCATAGGCCAAAATTTTTGATGTATAATCTAGGCCAAGAGTTCTTAGACTTAGCACCAAAAGCACAGCCCATAATTATTTTTAAACGATAAATTGGATTTCAAAATTAAGACCTGCAAAGAACTCTCTTAATAAAATGAGAAAACAAGCTACAGACTGAGAAAAATGATTTGCAAATCATAAATCCCACAAAGGACCGGTATCTAGAATATATAAAGAACTCTCAAAGCTCAACAGTAAATAAAGCAAACAGTCCAATTAGAACTTGGGCAAAGAAATATTTCAATAAAAATGCTATACAGATGACACAAGAAAATATATTCAACATCATTAGCCATTGGAGAAATGCAAATTAAAAGCACAATGAGATATCACTACACACCTCTCAGAATGGCTAAAATAAAATTCGTGACAATTCCGTCTTTCCAGAAG
>NW_025800024.1:0-2699 GCF_021613505.1 Equus quagga | reverse complement strand
AGTATTGGTCTTTCTCTATCTGGCTTATTTCACTTAGCATGATGCCCTCAAGATCCCACATATGTCGTCACAAATGGCAAGATTTCATTCATTTTTCATGGCTGAATAATATTCCATTGTATACCACATCTCCTTTATCCATTCATCCATCATGGACACAGGTTGTTTCCACATCTTGGCTGTTGTAAATAATGCTGTAATGAACATGAGGGTGCAGATATCTTTCCAAATCAGTGTTTTCATTTTCTTTGAATAAACATCCAAAAGTGGAATTGCTGGATCACATGGTAGTTTTATTTTTAATCTTTTGAGGAACCTCAAGAATGCCCTTCTTTGTCTCTTATTACAGCTTTTATTTGAAAGTTTATTTTGCCTGATATAAGTAGAATGTGTAATTTCTGAACCAGGTAGAAGGAAAAACTAGAATGAGAAAAAAATTCTGAAACTAGGCAAGGAACATGATTAAAAGAAATATGGAAAAAAAAAGGGGCAACTAGAAAGCACAAAAGAAATCCAAACATATCAGTAATTGGAATTAAGGTAGATGGCTAGGTCTGCATTACTTGATGCCGTCGTCAAGAGCCATATGTCGCTACTGAGCACTTGGAATGTGGATGGTCTGAGTTAAGATGTGCTGATAGTGGGAAATGCACCCCAGGATTTGAAGACCTGGAATCAAAAAGAATGTAAAATATCAACAATTTTATATTGACTAGATTTTGAATATGTTGCTAAATAAAATACTTCATTAAAATTAATTTTGTCATCTTTTAACCTTTTGATTGTGGCTTCTTGGAAAATTTAAATTACAGAGATGGCTCACATTATATTTGTATTGGACAGTGTTGGTCTAAATACTCAAATTAAATGACAAATATTGTCTGACTGGGTAAGAAAAATTAAAATCCAGCAACATGTTCATTACAGTTAAACGTAAAAGATATAACAAGTTGCCAGTTAAAGGATGTAAATAGCCAGAGAGAGAGTTGACTTAACCTTGTTATTATCAGACAGCATAGACTTTAATGTAGAAAGCATTATTAGAGATAATTAAGGCTCTGTCATGAAAATATAACAATTCTAAATGTGTATGCGCTTAAAAACATAATCTTAAAATAAATGAAGCAACAATTAACAGAACTGCTCAGACACATAGATGCTATGAGTTGAGATGTGCTATCAGGGTAAAATGCTCTGCGGAATTTGAAGACCTAGAATGAAAAAAAAAAAAAAGACTGTAAATAGCTTATATTAGATAACCATACCACCAAAGTGGGATATTTTTAAAGCACTCCTCTTAGCAATTGATAACCCAAGCAGACAAAAAGTAAGGACATAGATTTGAACAATACCAGGAGCAAGCTTGATCTCATGGCCACATATATGGAATGTGCACGGAGCCACTGCAAGATACACAGTAAGAAATGCTTGGTGAGCTGGTAGGAATGTAAAGTGGTGCAGCACTGTGGAAAGCACTATGGCAATTCCTCAAAAAATTAAAAATAGAGTCATCCTGTGATCCAGAAGTTCCATTTCGGGGTCTGTACCCAAAAGATTTGAGAGCAGGGACTCAGATATTTGCACACCCACGTTCCTAACAGATCATTCACAATAGTCAAAAGATGGAAGCAACCCAAGTACCCATTGACAGATAAATGGATAAACAAGATGTGGTCTAGACATACAATGGAATAGTATTTAGCCTTAAAAAGAAGGAAATTTTCTGACACCTGTTACAACGTGGATGAACCTTGAGGACATTATGCTAAGTGAAATAAGTCAGACACAGAAGGATAAATACTGTGTGATTCCTCTCACATGAAGTACTTACAGCAGTCACATCCACAGAGACAGAAAGCAGCATGGTGCAGCCAGGGGCTTGGGGAGGGGATGGAGAGTCAGTGTTTCATGGGGACAGAGTTTCAGTTTGGGGAGATGAGAAAGTTCTGGAGATGGATGGTAGGGATGGTTGCCCGATAATGTGAATGTGCTTAGTGCTGCTGAACAATACACTTAAAAATGGTTAAAATGGCAAATTTTTTGTCGTGTACGTTTTACCACAATTAAAAATAAAGTTAATTAATTTTAAAAACATTTGGAGAATCAATCTTTCTTTCTTTCCTTCCTTCCGTTTCCTCCTCCCCCCTCCTCCTTTTTTTAACGAGCCATCAGGAAGCCTTGTGGTTTTTAAGGATAAATGTAGCCATTTTGTTAATTGGCATCAAACAGTATTAAATAGGCATAAGAAGCTCAAAAGTTATAATATGAAAAAGGAAAAAGGTAGATCAGATCTGTTAAAACAGAACACAGGGAATACAATATTTTCCATCTCTACAACAGAAAATAGTTACATATCAACTACAACTTGTAACCAGAGTAGCACTTGGAGGAAAATTTGTAGCCTTAAATGAAACCAAGACTCTAGGGTCGAATTAAGAGAGTTAGAAAAGAACAACAGAATAAACCCGTAGAAAGTAAGAGGAAGGAAATAGTCAAAATATGTGCAGAAATTTTAGAAAACAAACATATAATAAAATGGCCGAGTGGTTAAGTTCACACGCTCTGCCTTGGTGGCCCAGGATTTTGCTGGTTTGGATCCTGGGTGTGGACCTAGCACCACTCATCAGGCCATGCTGAGGTGGCGTCCCACATAGCAGGGCCAGAAGGACCCACAACTAGAATAAACAACTATGTACTGG
>NW_025800023.1:0-1081 GCF_021613505.1 Equus quagga | reverse complement strand
TTTTACAAAACTAAACATGCTTTCACCGTATTATGTGACAATCCCAACCTTGTATTTACTCAAAGGATAATAAAATTCATGTCCTGACAAACACACACACAGGGATGATTGTAGAAGCTTTATTCCTATTTGCCAAATCTTGGAAACAGCTAAGAGGTCTTTCAGTAGGTGATTGGATAGTAAACTGTGACACATGCACACAATATGCTCTTAAATGTGACATAGATTTGGAAGAAGCATCAAAAGATGTGATGGTCTTGCAAAGGAGAGATGCCAGAAGAACCCAACTGAGGAGATTATTTCAAGAATGTGAACATGGGCAGAGAGGTCTAAGGCTGTGAAGAGATTGTGCAGAATGGGACAGAGAGAAGGCAGACTGGGATTGAAATCCCATAATGTTATGTACCAGTGGGAGCTTTCCTTAGAATTGACGGTTTAGATCCAAAAATGGAATGAGGATATTTGATTGATTTCATATTTGTAGTTTTCGTGGTTAACGCTGTAAGTGTACAATGAAGTTGACTGATCCCCTTAGAGAGTGTGAGTGAGTGTAAAGAAATGGCATAATGTCATTTTGAATGTGTGTCCTAGACATGTACTCATTGTGATACAGAATCTCTGTCCTGAACATCTTCTCAGGTAGAGCACTTATCTCATATCCTTTTGCTGTTCATTAAGTTACCTCTAATCAGTTTTTAAGCTGAGGATCCTTCTCTCCATCTTGATTTCCGTCTGTTCCTGCACTTTCAGGCTTACAGATAATTCCTTGTGTATTTCTGCTTTGGTCACTGAGAACATTGGTGACATTGGTGTGACCAACCCTCGAAGCCAATTCTCTGACCACTGACTCCAGCCTCCCCCAGACGTGTCCAACATGATGCTCTGCAGCTCTTGGGGTTGTCTGGATGTCCTCAGCATAATATGTGTCAGTCGTTAGAAGTGTCCTGATATGAGCAGCCAGCTGTGACTGTGACTGCCTTTGACACAAGCCTGTCTTGCAGTAGACAGAACATACATTCCCTAGAATCGTATGTGTGTAGAACACATGTGCTGAGCAGGGTGACTGTGCCAGCTTCAGCAC
>NW_025800022.1:0-44933 GCF_021613505.1 Equus quagga | reverse complement strand
GAGGGTAATGGATACACACACAAAAAAAACGAGGTTAGATATGTTAAGAAAAACATAAAATGTGGGAGGAGAGGAGTAAAAGAGTCGAGCTTTCAGGAAGAGGTCAAACCAAAGAAATCATCAGCTTAATATAGACTGCTATACAGGGAGGTTGTTATATATGAACCTCATGGTAATCACAAACCAGAAACCTAAAATTAATACACAAAATATTAAGAGAAGGAATGCAAACATAATACCAAAGATAGCCATCAAACCACAAGTGAAGAGAGCAAGAGAAGGTGAAAACGACAGAAAGGAACTACTGAAGCACAGAGAAAAAAAGTAACAAAATAGCATACGTACATTTATGAACAGCTACTTTAAAGGTCAATGGACTAAATGCTTCAATCAAAAGGCATAGAGTGGCCGATTGGATAAAAACACAAGACCCATGTATATGCTGCGTGCAAGAGACACTCTTCGTACATAAAGACACTCATAAACTGAAACTGAAGCAATGGAAAAAGATGCTCCATGCAAATGGTAATGAAAAGAAAGCTGGGGTAGCAATAGTTATATCAGACAAAATAGACTTTAAAACAAAAACTGTAACAAGAGACAAAGAAGGGCACTACATAATAATAAAGAGAACAACCCAACAAGAAGATATAATACTTGTAAATATCTATGCACTCAACATAGAAGCACATAATATGTACAGAAATTAGTAAGAGATATAAAAGGAGAAATACTACTAAAATAACATTAGAGGACTTTAACATTCCACTTACACCAGTGGATAAATAATCCAAACAGAAGATCAATAAGGTAACATTGGCCTTAAATGATGCATTAGATCAGATGTACTTAGTAGAAATATACAGAAGATTGCAACCAAAACCACACAATATACATTCCTTTCAATCTCCAAGACTGATCACATATTAGAGCACAAAACAAGTCTCAATAAATTTGAGAAGACTGAAATACCAACCATCTTTTCTGACAACAAAGGCACAAAACTAGAAATCAACAGGAAGAAAATAGGAAAAACATCAAATATGTTGAGATTAAACAAAATGCTGCTCAACAATAATTGGGTCAATGAATAAATTAAAGGGAAAATCAAAAAGTATCTGGAGACAAATGAAAATGATAATACAACATGCCAAAATTCTGGGGATACAGCAACAGCAGTTCTAAGGGGGTAGTTTATAGCAAAACAGGGCTACTCCAACAAATAAGATAAATCTCACATAAACAATCTAACAGTGTACCTAAAACAAGTGGAAAATGAAGAACAAATAAAGCCCAAAATCATGAGAAGGAAGGAAATAATAAAAATCAGAGAAGAAATAAATGAAATAGAGACTAAAACATAAACCATAGAAAAAATCAATGAAACCAAGAGGTGGTTCTTTGAAATGATAAAAAAAAAAAAAATTGACAAACCTTTAGCGAGCCTCACCAGGAAAAAGAGAGAGAAGTCTCAAATAAATAAAGTCAGAAATGAAAGAGGAGAAATTACAATGGACATCTCAGAAACACAAAAGATTATAAGAGAATACTATGAAAAACTATATGTCAACAATTGGGATAATTTAGAGAGAATGGATAAATTCTTCCCATCATATAATTTTCCCAAAACTGACTCAAGAAGAAATAGAGAATTTTAATAGACCAATCACCTGTAATAAAATTGAAACAGTAACCAAATAACTCCAAAAATATAAAACTCCAGGACCTGATGACTTCCCTGGTGAATTCTACCAAAGATTCAAAGAAAAGTTAATACCTATTTTTCTCAAACTCTTCCAAAAAATTGAAGAGGAGGGAAAGCTTCCTGAGTCATTCTACAAAGCTAACATTATCCTGATACAAAAACCAGACAAGGACGGCACAAACCAAGAAAATTAGCAGCCAACATCACTGATCAGCATTGATGCAAAAATCCTCAATAAAATACTAGAAAATCTAATACAACAATACATTAAAAAGATCATACACCCCGATCAAGTGAGATTTATTCCAGGGATGCAGGGATACTTCAACATCCACAAATCAAATGATGTGATAAACCACACCAACCAAATGAAGGATGAAAGTCATGTGATCACATCAGTAGTTGCAGAGAAAGCATTCAAGAAACAGCATCTATTTATGATGAAAACTCTGAATGAAATGGATATAGATGTAAAGAATCTCAACATAATAAAGGCCATATATGACAAACCCACATGTAATATAATCCTCAATGGAGCAAAACGGAAAGCTATCTCTCTAAGATCAGGAACCACACAAAGAAGCCCACTTTCACCCGTCTTATTTAACATAGTATTGGAAGTCTTAGCCAGGCAGTCAGGCAAGAAAAAGAAGTAAAAGGGGTCCAAATTGCAAAGGAAGAACTTACACTGTCACTATTTGCAGATAATATTTTACGTCTAGAAAACCCTAAAGAATCCACTAAAAACGTTTTAGGAATAATAAATGAATATGATCAACTTGGAGGATACAAGATCAACATAGAAAAATCAGTTGCATTTCATTTCTATACACTAACAACAAAGTAGCAGAAAGAGAATTTAAGAATATAATACCATTTACAATTGCAACATAAAGGATAAAATACCTAGGAATAAACTTAACTGAAAAGCTGAAGGATCTGTACACTGAAAACTACAAAACATTGTTGAAAGAAATTAAGAAGACACAAAGAGATTGAAAGATACTCTGTGCTCTTGGGTTGGAAGAAGTAACATAGTTAAAATGTCCATACTTCCTAAAGCCATCTAAAAATTCAGTGCAATCCCTCTCAAAATTCCAAAGATATTTTTCACAGAAATAGAATAAGTAATCCTAAAATTTATATGGAACATCAAAAGACCGCAAATGACCAAAGGAATCCTGAGAAAAAAAACAAAGCTGTAGGTATCACTCTCCCTGATTTCTAAATATGTTCCAAACCTATTTTAACCAAAAGAACATGGTACTGGCATAAAAACAGACACAGATCAATGGAACAAAATTGAGAGCACAGATATAAACCTACACATCTATGGACAACGAACTTTTGAGAAGAGGGCCAAGAGCATACAATGGAGAAAGGAGAGTGTCTTCAATAAATGGTGTTGGGAAAACTGGACAGCCACATGCAAAAGAACGAAGGTAGAACATCATCTTACAACATACACAAAGATTAACTAAAAATGGATTAAAGACTTGAATGTAAGATCTGAAACTGTTATCGGCCACAAATACAGGTTCATTTTGCACCACTCAAGAGGGGCAAAATAGAAACTGGAATGCTGGGCTCGTGGAATGGAAAGGGGTTTTATTTCAGATGACATCAGCCAGGAGATGAGAGTGAGGCCTCAAATTTGTGTCATCTCCCTACATGATGGAAGGTAACAGATTTTAAATATTTCAAGGAATGTGGCTGCTTTTAGGTAGGTGGAGCCTGTGGCCTTGCTATTTGCACTTTCCCACCAGCCTGCATTTGGCCTTATGAGGCTGCCTGAAGGGAGGAGGATGGTGACATAAGGGAATCCACAGCTGGATGCCCTTGCTTGCCTGCCCCTGTGGTTTATGGTAGATTCTGGTGCCAGGAAGCCAAGGAGTAGGCAGGGAAAGGCAATGAATGCTTTTGGATTTAACTCCATAAATGCTGGGCTTAATCTAGGAGAACCAATATCAAGGCTGGCATCAATTCTCCCCTATTTTATGTTCATTCCTCAATCTTGAGTGATTTGGGGCAATGACTGGTCTATATCTACTTCTCACTGAAAGGGGGCATATATCTGGGTTAGAGGAATGAAATGTTTAACATTCATTTGGAAATTTTTTGTTGTTGTTACCAGTTCAGGTTGACATTTTGTATTATTAGAATTTTTTTACCTTGTTCAACAGTTTGGAAAAACATCTAAAGGTACATAAGTATATGACCAGAAGGATAAGAAGTATAGATAGCTCAAATTTTAACAGTCCCTGAAAAATAGACTTAATCCCTTGGGGAATCCAAGAAAACAGTCCTGAAAATTAGTTCGGACCTGGTACCTCTGGATACGTGCTCATAAGGGGCATAGCTTGTTCCATCTCATTGAACCAGTCTCTTAATAAAGCAGTGATGTAGGTGGGCTCCCAATGCTAGGCCTATATCATTTAAGTAAGTAACCAGGTATTTAATAAGAAGAATTTTTATAGAAAGAAAAAGAAAAAACAAGGTTAATGGTTGGAGCAAATTATAAACCAGTTCCTGAGACCAGGGGACAGGTAATCAAGAAGCTTTCTGGAATTCAGGATCATAACATCTTTCGCAGTTTGAAATGTCTCTGATGGTGTCATTGGGCACTGATGTATCTTTCCGAGAGGGTTACACAGTAGCAGACATGAACCTTTCTTAATTTTATATCAAGATGTCTAGCTTCAGTTTGCAAGGGTTCAGGAAAAAGGGCAATTTCAGTTCTCAAAGATTCCAAATGAAAATGATGGAAAAAGTGGAAAATATTAGTTTGGAAATTTGTGATTTCAGATATTTCAGGATACTAGAACAATTCAAGATTTAGTTCAGTTTACAAGTAGGAAAAAACCCTCAAAGGCAATTGAAAGAACCAAAATCCAACATCCACAAATCTGTATTATAGTTTTTATTGAAACTTAACTTTTTCTCTCTAGAATCATCCCCATTTTTTACCACAGATTGCCAAGTTAAGATCGACTTATTTACAACATAAGTCTAGTTTCAATAAACGTGGCCCATTTACTTACATAACTACAGCAAGAATAGCAACTTATCATACAAGCTCTTTTAAATCTGCTTTGCTGGAACTTTTATAAGCAATCTCAGATTTAACTTTAAAAGTCTCTTGGAGCCAGGAAAGCCAGCCCAAGAACTTGTCATCAGACTTCTCCTGCAATACCAACAGATTTGGGGGAATTCCTCTTTTCTGAGGTCCCTAAAATATTGAGGTTCTTTGCACCTGCCTGATAAGTGACCTTCTTTGATTGTCGAGTATGCGTGCTTGGAACCATGTAAGCAAAGTACCAGGCCAATATTTCCAAGTGTCTTTATTTCATAAATTCAATCTTCATTCTTCAAAATCTATCTGGTCATATCTGAGTCTGTATATTTTTCTCAAATATGCTATTCCAGTCAAAGCCTTGGTACTGTAACCAATGTTTGCAATTATGTTCTGTTAGAAGAAGAACAGATTTTTATTGAACTTATGCATACAACTATATTGCCATGAAAACAATACATATTAAGAGTTTCCAAATTCTGGAGGTATTGAGTAAGGAGGTAAATAAATGTTTCAATTTTCTTTACAAGTTACTATCAGTCATAGTTCCTTAAGAGAAAACAGTAGTTATTAATCTCAAAAAAACATTAAAAAGTCAGCAATATTTTAAACAAAGAGTCATAATAAGTATAATCATCCCTATGAGTTCCTTTAGTTTTATGTAACCAACTCTTGACCTTCTATCAGCAGTTTCATGAGGCTTTCAGTTTTTCAGTTACAGTTCTGTAATTTCCTACCCACCTCTGTTAAACAATCTGGAAGTTTATCAGAAACCTGTATTCTAAAGGAGTGTCAGAGTCCTTTCCATGAATCTGTCCAAAGATGAAATATATTTGCAAAAACCTCTGAGTAAAACTGTCTATAAACAACAAAAGAGTTAAAAATGGCAACTGAGAAAAAAACTTGGCTATTTCTGTGACATACAACAGTTTGAGATAACAACCAGAATTATAGCAGACAATCCAGAGAGATTAGATTTTCAGGAATGTTATACAATTTTTTAAATATTTATATTAATAACATTTATCCATAGGTCCCTATGAAATAATCTTCAGTTATACATCCAATAAAAGTAGCAATAGGAACAGTCAAAAGCAGAGCTAAAACAGCCAAAAAACCCTTTCATATCTTTTTTACCAAGAGCAAAACAAAGTTAAAAAAATTATTTTAAGACAGAGAAGACTAAATTTTAATTTTGTACCTATTTGCTCTTGACATTTAAATAATTTACTTAACTAGATTTACTTTAATTTTAGCCAACTTGACCATGTAGAAAACTCTGTTCTCAGGGTTTTACTTCCATAAACCTTTTCTCACTTACTTTTTTCATTCAGAATTTCTCCCATGTCTTATTCCTATTTTTCCTAGTAGTTTAGGATAAATTTGTCTTTTTAAACAAAACAAACAAAAATATCTCTACTTTTTATTCCTCCTTACTGAAAACATACATTTCTCTTTCTTTGTATACAGGTTATCTAGAAATATGTGCTTTCCCATAGAAGATTTCTCAGCATTTGCAAAACACATTTACCAATAAATTTAAGCAACTTTTGGTTTATCTGAGATAAGAAAACAAAGGCAAGTAAATCTATGTTTAGTAATTAATTCTTAATATTTTATCTTGTTTGGAAAATGACTGAGATACTCAACAAATTTTATCATTTTAACTTAATTTAGCAAAACTGTAAAATGTTGTTACCAAAAATATTTTGGAAGCTATTTTTTCAAGAAACTATTCCATAAAACATAATTTTTGCACCCCAAAACTCTTACTCTTGTTTCTTTATCTAAATTATTTGCTTCCAGCAATTATGTTTAGATTTTTCTCAAAAAACGCGTGTGACATTAGTGCCCCTAGCCATCATCTTACTTTGTTTTAAGTACATACATCATAATGTTCTAAATACATCCATACATAATTACTGTTGAAAAATTTCTCCAAAAACTTTTATCTTTTTAAATTTGTATTTAGTTTACCTGTCTTTCATAATTATATTTAGATTGTCTGCAAATACCTCATGAAACATCAAACGAAATCAGCTATTATTCTAAGTTATTACTTTTGCTGACAATTTTTGTAACAGAGATAACCTGTCTGCATGACATCCAATGTTGATAACTCTGAAAACAAATTTATTTTAATCAAAGAAGCAAACTTAAACAGCCTTCCTTTTACCAAAGATCATTTTATGTTGTGTTAAATAACTGTCTTTTAGATGTTTTTGCACATTAATCAAAGACTGAATTCCATATGGAGGTTTTCAATCTTCTTTTTTTAAAGTTGACACTTAAAGTGGAGTCATCTAAAGAAGAGATTACCCAGAATGGGCATTACAATTCTAAATTATCTCAAAAGTTTACTTGTTTTCATTTGCTGAATTTTACATCAGGAATTTCAGGGGAGTGAAAGTGGGTAAGCTAAGCAATATAGAAGAGAGGAGCAGCAGATTTGGCTTCAGCTGCTGGCATGTTTAATTCTTCAATTATTTTCTTTTAAAGAGGCACTAGAGTATTCCTGATTTTATTTAGAATCCTCAAAAGACTAAAGTAGGCTTCCTGTTGGTTATTTAACTTTGTAACTGGCTTTTCCCAATTGCATATGTAAATACACTAGGTTGAGTAAACTGAAATTGACCCATTTTGGTCACTTTAAAGTGAGATCCCCTTTAGCATGTTTAATTAGCATTGCCAGAAGGGTGGATTTATATGCTCTTACTATATCAGGCAGGGGAATTGTTCTCCATTCTGATGCACAGAAATGGACAGACACACAGATGCAGATACAGAAATACCAGACACCAATGAACCAGTTCCCAGATGTAGGGTAGAAAATCTTACAACTGTTCCAACTCCATATGCTCACCCAGAAGTTCCCCCTGTGAACAGAAAGGACCCCAGATGGAGGGGAAAGGAGTTCAAGGGCATGCATAAGGTGGCTTACCCTATTGCAGATTGACTCCATCAAGGGACCATAAGCAAAAACAAATAAACAAATCTAGAACCTGTTTCCCTGTGATAAGAAAGTGTGCCTAGGGCCAATGTTGCCAGGACAGATGGAAAGTACTGAGGACTATCCCTAAGGCATATGACCTAGGCAGCTGCTGGACTGCTTCCAAGGAAATTCCAATCATCCCGGGCCGCAGAGCCATGGGTAAAAGCCTCCTGGCTGGATCACCAGCTTGTTACTGGCCACAAACATTGTTTTTTTTACCTGCCACACAAGAGGCGACAAATAAAAACTGGAACACCAGGCTTATGGCAAGGAAAGTGTTGTTATTCTGAGTGACATCAGCCAAGAGATGAGAGGGAGTCTTCAAATTAATCTCATGTCCCTGGAAGGTGGGAGGAAAGGAGTTTCATAGGTTGCAAAGAATGCAGCTGCTTGTAGGGAGAGGGAGCATGTGGTCTTCCTGGTCAGAGTTTTCCTACCAGCCTGCATTTAGCCTTGTGAGGCTGCTTACAGGAAGGAGGTTGGTGAAATAAGGGAATCCACAGGTGGGTGTCCTTGGTTGTCTGCCTCCATGGAGGATGGTGGATTCTGGTGCCAGGAAGCTGAGGAGTAAGAAGGGAAAGGGGTGAGTGATTTTGGTTTTAACCCCACATGTGCTCAGTGTATTGTAGGGGAACTGGTACCAGGGCCAGTATCAAAAGCATTAAACTTCTAGAAGAAAACATAGGTAGTACACTCTTAAAAATAAGTCTTAACAGAATATTTTCAAGAACCATGTCTGACTAGGCAAGGGAAACAATAGAAAAATAAACAAATGGGATTACATCAAACCAAAAATCTTCTGCACTGCAAAGGAAACCATCAAGAAAATGAAATGACAACCTAACAATTGGGAGAAGATATTTGCAAACCATATATCTGATAAGGGGTTAATACTCAAAATATATAACGAAATCGTATATCTCAACAACAAAAGAATTAACAATCCAATCAAAAAATGGCAAAAGATCTGAATAGACAGTTCTACAAAGAAGATATACAGATGGTGAAAAGGCTCATGAAAAGATGTTCAACACCATTAACTATCAGGGAAATGCAAATCAAAACTATAATGAGATATCACCTCAGGCCTGTCAGAATGGCTATAATTATCAAGACAGGAAACAAGTGTTGGAGAGGATCTGGAGAGAAGGGAACTCTCATATACTACTGGTCAGAGAGCAAACTGGTGCAGCCACTATGGAAAACAGTATAGATAATCCCCAAAAAATTAAGAATAGATCTACCATATGATCCAGGTATTACACTACTGAATATTTATCCAAAGAACATGAAAACATGAAGGCATAAAGATACATGCACCCCTATGTTCATTGCAGCATTATTCACAATAGCCAAGACTTGGAAGCAACCCAGGTGCCCAAAAAGAGATGAATGGATAAAGAAGATGTGGTATATATACATAGTGGAATACTACTCAGCCATAA
This sequence comes from Equus quagga, assembly GCF_021613505.1. NCBI lineage: Eukaryota > Metazoa > Chordata > Mammalia > Perissodactyla > Equidae > Equus > Equus quagga. Next base: position 35,718 of record NW_025800022.1, on the reverse strand, counting down.
GAAATGGTGAAACCTGATCTTTTGTGAGAACATGGATGGACCTTGAGGATATTATGCTAAGTGAAATTAGTCAGAGGGGGAAAGTCAACTACCATATCATCTCATTCATAAGTATAATATAAAAACAATGACAAACACATAGAAACAGAGATTGGATTGTTTACTAGAGGGGAATGGAGAAGCGGGAGGGCAAAAGGGGTGATTGGGCACATGTGTGTGGTGATGGATTATAATTAGTCTTTGGGCGGTGAACATCATGCAATCTACAGAGAAAACAAAATACATAACCATGTACACCTCACCTGAAATTTGTATAATGTTAGAAACCAATGTTACCACAATAAAAATAAATAGATCATAAAAATAATGTTAGGAAATAAATATTCCATTAATGCAAGGTTTCCTCCAAGCCTTTTCTCCTGCCTTTTCAATGGCTCTGCCATGTGAAATGTTTTTCCTCCTCCTCCCTTTGTAAGTGTTATTATTAATACCCAACTGTTTTGAGCACCTACCTTGCTCCAAGCACAGAATAATGCATGATTCACTCTGTTTTACAGATGAAGTAACTGGCTCTCAGAGTTTAGGAAACTTAACCAAAGCTGCACAGCCAGTGAGTCGTGAAGACAGAATGTGGACCATATTTTCTGACTGCAGTCAGTGCCCTCAAGCATCAACATTGCTTCTCAGGTAATTATGATGTGAGTTTGTTACTCACCAATCACTGAGCTAAGTCACATTACAATCATTATCCTGTTGCATCCTCCAAACAATCTGAAGTGGGTTTTTCTTCCTGTACTCTTTTTGCAAACAATATGGCAATTGTTTTGTAATTTTATGCCTTACTTCTAAATATTAAGTGATCAAAATACATCTAAAAGTATTAATTCCATAGTCACTGACTAATACATTTTTCAGTGATGAAGATTACAAACTGTGATGCTCTGCAAAGGCACAGATCTTCAATATCACAAACTCAAATCTGAATCAGCCCAAGTCATTTCTTTCAGTTTCCTCTGTTTCTCAAATGAAGCAAAGCATCTCAGAACACAATAATAATCCTTAAACAATTAGAATTTAGATTCACTGTGTTGCTGGGCACTGTCCCAAGTATGATGGCATTTCAACCTCACGATACTACATGAAGTCATTATCATTACTGCTCCCATTGTAAATAAGATAAACTGAGGTCTTGAGGAATTAAATCTCTTGTATAAGATTATATAACTAGTGTGCTGTGGAGCTGGCATTTTGATCATACACTACATTCCACCACTGCAGAAGAGAAGAACAGGTTATGTGGTATTTCAGGAGAGTTACTATTTCAACCTAGAAGAAAAGCTACAATGAAAACCTAACTTATATTACTGGGTATTTTTAAGCAGAGGCTGACTGTCACATCTTAGAAATTTTGCAAGTAGCGTAGTATCTAATTGATATTTGGACTATTAAACTCTGTGGATGCTGAGAGGTAACTCTTGCTTTTCAACAACACACCTCCACCCTTACTCCCGACACACATGCAGAACATTCCCTGGAGACTATGGATGTGCCATTGTATTCACCTTACTGAACCTCATCCTCTTCTTCCTAGCCCAAGCACTGAGGTCTTTCTTGTAAGAACTCTTGTGGATTATCAGGAGCACTGGCTCAGGAGTCAGGAAATGAGAAGTAGATTTTATTCTAGGTTGTGTCAGTAACTTAGTCTGTTATTTGGATCTATTGCTGGCATCTCTGAGCCTCAGTTTCCTCATTTGCAGTATAAAGATGGCTCACTAGATGAGTACAACAGAAAGAACTCTGTTCTATTCACACCCACTCAGCTCTAAATTGAATTAATTGTATATGCCTCTGGATAAGATTTCCTTAAATAGATGATTCATTTCATGTTAAAAAAGAATTGAAAGCCACTGCTCTAATGCCCCATCTGTCTGTATGGCTTGGGACTTAGAGTGATTCCCTATCGATATGGTACAGAATTGAATTTTCCTAATATGTAACTCCTGTCACAGAACATCCTTACTTATTCAAATTCATTTCTCTGTTCTCCTCACTTTAGCTACTCCACTGTGATCCTACCCACTGCTGCCACACTCACACCATTTCTTTCCACACCTGCCTTTCTGTTTGAAGAGAATGTAACTGAATTCACACACAGAAAACCTACCTCTAAGTCACAGCCAGGACACTTTCTGGCTTTGTAATCTCAGCCTCCTGAAGCATCAATTTCTGCAGCAGCATAATTAGTAAAAGAGAAACCACAGATACCACGTAGATATTCTGACTGTCTGAGTGGAATGTGCAGAGGGCTTTTTCTCATTTAATCATGTTGAACAGTCATATGATGTAAGTAGTATGATTGTGCGGATTTTCTGAAGCAGCAACTAACACTTAGAGAAGTTGTGTTACTTCCTCACAGCTTCTTGGAAGGTCCATAGCTAACTCCAAAGTTCAGGCTATTAACTACTGTGCTTTACAGCCACACTGCTTTTACCTCCTGCCTCACAGACCTGCTGTGATGGCCAAAGGAGGTAATGCACATGAGAAAGCTGTGAAAGTAATATACACACTTCTTTTTTATTGATCATGTCGTGATTTCTATACATTCTAGGTTTGCCTACTACCTTTGCCCACCACCTCTATCAGTGAGTCCACCGCCAGCCTCCTTCATGCTGTCCTTCCTCCTACACCCAAGGCTCACCTCCACTTTCACCAGGCTGAATATTCACTCTACTTAACCATAAAACACCTTTCCTGTATATCATTATTTCATGGTTGTCCTATTTCCATAGGGAAACGCTCAAGGATTGCTCCTTCTTTCACATTTCTCAGAGTTCCTAACAAATTATTGAGGACACAGTGGGCATCAATACATTCCAAGACATTTCGTCAACTGGAAGGAAACTGTAATGTGTTGTAGGGCATGGGTAATGATGGTGCCTGCTCATCCTCCAGGGTTGAGAGCAGATCCATTATCAGAGTCCAGTTGCTATTTCTCTGTGAACCAGGCACAATGATGCCATTTACTAGCTGTAGTCTTCAGCTAAGGAGACCTATCTCAGTTCAATTTTCTGATATTTCAGCAATGCTGCAGTGAAAATTTTTGTGTGTTAGTGTGTATAAATATGCATATATATTTCTGTAAGAAATTTTTACAAAAGAATTGCATAATCAAAGAGTATGAGTGTTTTAAATTGGAATAGGTATTGGTAAATTCTTTCAAAATGTTTATTACTCTGTGAGTATTCGAGTAGACAACTTGGTTTATCACTGAAGCACTTCAGAAGAACACCTTCATACAAATATGTTCCCAGTCCTTTCTCTTTTCATAAAACTAAGGACTAATTAGTGGGAGTGCTACAAAACCCAGTGGAATTTTGCAGGCAGTGACAATAATGTAGCAATTTAAAAAATTAAGTTCTACAATAACTTGTTTGTGTTTTCTCAGGATGTTCCCACATTTATTTTATAGTCAACACACTAAACCACTGCCACTGTCACCATAATTTTCAGTGTTAGTATGATTTCCTATGGCTAGATCTACTTGCAAGTACATTTAATAATTATGTTTTGACATACACAAAAATATAAAAGTTCAACTCACTGTTAAACTAAACCGTCAATCTAAATTATTATTGACTATTAAATTTTTAAGAAAAAGAATACTTCAGGTTCTTTTTTTTCCTTAAGCAGACATCAGATGCCAATAATAGGAAAGGAAAGAGAGAAAGAGCTTTGGAGTCTAGGAAAGAGGAGAGAGAAAGAGAGGAATGAAATGGAGATAAAGTGGGGTACACAGAAACATACAGCCAGAGAGAGGGAGAGAGAGAAGTGAAATTGGGAGAAAAAAAGCATCAGAGAATCTCCTAGTAACTATTTCCAGATACCTTATCCAGTCTCTTCTTGCTGGCTATGAGCACATTTTAGAAACCTACACATGTTATTTTATTTACCAATTTTCTAAGATAAAGATGCATTCATTTAATTTCAAATATTTGCTCAAAAGGGCACACAAATATATAAAGCAAAATAACTTGACCTAACTCAGGTTAAAACTCAACTATATGCTCAAATTCATAACTCAAGTTTCCTTATCCACAGAATATATATTGCTCACAGATAAAGAAAATAGGTATGGAGTATGAATTATTGACATTTTTAAGAGAAATAGATATCTATGCACTTATTCAATATAATTAATTAAATTAATAATTGTCATATTTTGGAAAGAATTTCTATGCTGTAATTCTATGCAATAATTAAAATCTACATATCAAGTATTTAACCAAAGAATAAAGATAGTTCTTAGAGCTTAACTTTCACAATTGGTCAAAGACTGAATATTGTATAGATAACATTTCTAAGATCATCTCAAGACAAACTTAAGATCTTACCAAACTCAAGAATCATTCACATGAATTAACTTCAGAGAGTCCAAGAACCAGGTGGAATTATTCCAGCTTGTTTTTTCTAACTGTGGAGGCAAGACACCCGGAATACAAATGAGAGAAAAGTCATCAATTATTATGTCCTGCTCAAATTTGTAGAACTGGGACTCTTATTGCTTTCAAAGAGAGATTTAAAAGAGATGTCTTAAGTATTGAAGATGATCCTAGTGAAGAAATAACCTTTCAAGTTTACAAAGTGATTTATATTGTCTCCAGTTAAGGATGATTGTTAAAAGGTGTCCAAGTACAGTGTTTACCAAATCCCATAGGTCCCTTTTTGAATCCAAGTTGAATATATTCTTGGGCGAAGTAGAAAAAATTTTTGTTCAGCTTCATAGAACATACATTACGAATATAATGCTCTCCTTTGTGTGCTGGACCTATAAGATAGACCTTAAGATGTCAGAGTGTCTGTTTAAGCAATTGTGATGGCACAGACTCGCACCATTCTAGTTGCATTCCCTGAGGCTGAATCTCCACTGATGGAGGTATTAGTCCCTAATGCAGTGAATTTCCACCCACTTGCCTGAATAAGAAGATTTTTGCATTGGCAAGAACATCATCAAGCCAAACAAACATGCAGCCGCACAGGCAGAAATCTAGATCACAGTATTAGCCATTTAGTCATTTGTTCCTGCACTCTGATCTGTACCTCACTTAGAGAATGGCCACTCCTGTTATCATTCAGCAGAGCCATATGATTCTTGACATGCACTAATTTGCTTTTTCTCCCTATGGAATAATTTTTTTAAAGATCAAGAAGTTATTTGATGAGGGGCCGGCCCGGCGGCGCAGCGGTTAAGTTCGCACGTTCCGCTTCTCGGAGGCCTGGAGTTCGCTGGTTCGGATCCCGGGTGCGGAGATGGCACTGCTTGGCAACCATGCTGTGGTAGGCATCCCACGTATAAACTAGAGGAAGACGGGCATGGATGTTAGCTCAGAGCCAGGCTTCCTCAGCAAAAAGAGGAGGACTGGCAGTAGTTAGCTCAGGGCTAATCTTCCTCAAAAAGAAAAGAAAAGAAAAAAAAAGAAGTTATTTGATGACAATTGGTATCCTTGAGCAGTTCTGCAATACTGTGGAAAGCAAGACTTGTTTCCTAGAAGAATTCCTAACCTATCCAGATTCTCTACCCTGAGACAGTCAAGCTGACTATACTACCTCCTGGAGTCCTGTTATTTCCTGTTGTCAATTTTTAACTTTTGTGTCTCATAAATAATTATTGTAGCACCTCCCCCAATGAGGTCCTGGTGTCTTTCAATCAGATTCTCATTTACTATCTTTATATTATTTAAATACTTGCTTGTGCCCTGGAATAAATGGCATCTTTTCAATACTTCTCCAGTACTGACCCTTGACTTGCCCTTCGTTGTATTCCAGCCTCCCACTCAGGACATGAGTATCAGATTGTGAAGAAAGAAGCCACAAATGGTTTATTCTTATTCTAATTTCTGCTACTTCAAATTTTCAGCAACGATTGCAACTTTTATCACTTTTAATAGTTGAAGTAGAAGTTCCAGTATTCTTCAGGAATTAGAACTTTTTGAAGAAAGTGTAATTGCTAGTGCTGTAGTCACCCAGCAGTGGGAATGCCATGCTCCAGCATTAACACCTTCAACAGACTCAAGGGTAGTTGAGAGACACACAGAGATTTTGGGAAAAGGAAGGTATTGTTGGAACTTGACATAAAATATCACATTCAGAGACCCATGTTTCTCTGTCAACTATATAATTTTGCATTTTCATGTGGGAAGTTTATTGCTAAAAGTTACAGTTGAGGAAATGTCATTTTCCAACTTGCTAGTCAAATTGTTTTTTAATGACAAAGTGTAATTTAAGTCAGATTAACAAAAATTATCTACAGGAACTTATACACCAAATACAGCCATATTCTAGTACACAGAACACTGAATTGGAGTTTAGAGATTCAAATTGGAATACTTTATCTGCTACTTACAGCTGTGGAACTCTTGAGTATAAGGAATTTACTAATCTTCTCTTAGTCTTATTTGCTCATCTGTTGCCAAGAGATGGAAGAAGATTGCCTCTGCAGTATCACCTTCCAAGTACCTCAGGAATGCAAATAATGGAGGATCCTAATATACATCTAAAGTTCAAGATGTAGAGAGTGTGGTAAACATGGCTTTTAGCATTCCAGCACCTTCCAAAGTGAAGGTAGGTGGAATGGAGGTCAAAGAAGCCAACTTGTATTAAGTTTAAAATATGAACTATAGCTGCTCACAAGAAAGAATCAAATATTTCATAGAAGGAGATTTTTAAAGGCTTTATTAAGGTAGTAAAGGTAAAAAAGGAACAGAATATAAATTCCGTGGAAACTGCAATAGTTTCTCTCCTTAGTTCCTAGCACTGAATTATAAGCCATTTTGCTAAAGATGTGGTAATAAAGTGAGCATTTTATCTGGTGGTCAATTTTCCAAATATACTAAGAAACCAATATTTAAAAATATATAAAAATATTCATATGGTTTATAGTAATTTATACACAATATGGTATTTTGAAAAAAATTTAAAAGAGTTCTGCAAGTGCTTTGGTGACTCAAAGACTAGTGCAGATTGTTTAATTTTAGTTTATTTTCACAATATAGTAACAAAAATCTGGGTCTAACAAGGTTTTTCATACTTTGGTTCTACACGTTTTATAAGTTTATTTATTCTTTCCACAAATAATTATTGAATAACTATTATATGCCAGGCATATTTTAAGTGTTTGAGATAAATCAGTGAACAGAATACAGAAAGATCCTTGACCTCCAGAGCTTAGACTCTAGTGAGGGAGAGAGAAAATAATAAACTAACACAGAGTAGATTGCATATTTCATTAGTAGTTTACATGTACTGTGGAAAAATAAAACACAGAGGACAGTAATAAGGATCATCAGGGCAGGGGCAGTCTGTACTTTTAAATAGATGGTCAGGGTAGTCTTCATGAAGGGCATCACATTTGCATAAATATTTGAAGAAGGTGAGGGTGTCAGCCATGTGAATATCTGCTCAAACAAGTGTGTCTGGTGGGTTTGAGGAACAGTAAGCTGGCCAGTAAAGTGGAAACTTAGAGAGTAGGAAGAGATGAGGTCAGAGACAGGGTGGTGGGTCAAGATGACATACAGCTTTGTAGATTACATTAATATTCATTTTTATGATAGTGAAATTCTTTTCTGATTGTTTCAAGATTTCTCTGTAAAGTAGAAAGTAAAGTCATTGTGGAGACTGAGGAAAAAGACGAAGGTAATGGGGATTTTAAAGAGAGCAGAAGAGATAGCCCTTTAGGCTGTATAGTCCATTATCATTAAAATTCTAATAGCCGTTTAGTCACTTTAGGACAGTGAGAGAATACATAGACTGTGCACGAGAAGAGTGCTGGTCTAGCAGCACGAAGGGCTCACTTGAGATCCAGTTCGTGTATTTAACATGAAACCAGCTAGTGTGGTCGCTAAATACAATGCAGAGGATGAGGTACAACCTAGTTAAAAATTCACATAATCCTTTACCATTTTCTGAAGACAGGAAAGTCTACAACATCCTCTAGTACCAGATTAAATTGAAGGAGCGACGACGTGAGTGCCACCTCGGAAGATCGCATAAGGGCCAAATTAATCAAAGTGTTGTAGAGTTACAGAAATGGCCATTAAGAAGGCTGCCTAACCTGAGTAAAGGTTGTGAGGCTTGTTCTTCTATCTGCTTAGGAAATCACCCTAGGCATTTGTCTTTATCTGAGCATTTATCATAGCATTGGCTGAGCTTATTTCTCCACAGCCGTGACCAATTTTCCACTTTTAAAAACATGTATTGTTAGCTCTCTTCAGTAATAAGCTTTTCCTATTCCCTCCAGATTGAGTCTTTGTACTTTTAGTTCTCTCTGAAAGGTCTGAAGAGTGTTGTGCTTCAGCTAAAAGTTCTGTAAAATGTGTATTTGGCACCCTCTGCAAACAAATCTCAAAACATCTCAAATCTGGCAGCCAGCCACCCAGGTGTGAAAGCTGCTAATGGTGCCCCAGGAGCCATCCCCAGAGTATCATTTATTCCTGATTTTATCCCAAAGATTTGCTGCCAACATTTCCTATAATTAACAGGATTCTTCCACTTTATTGTGCCTATGAACATAAATGTGGTTCAAATCCGTTTTCATGGGACGGATTGTTAACGTCACTTTCTTACAGAGTTTCATTTTCTGCACAGAGCATGTTACAATCCTAGGACCCCAGGGCTGGCTCACTTTGCCTCTGCTCTTTGGATGACCATGTCCAGTCTAGAGGGCAGGACAGTTACCTAAGTTGACAGACATCTGACAAAGCAGAATTATTACATTATAGATCTAGTCCTTAAAATCTACTGGGTCTTTCCCTAAGAGGAGGACATGTTTTGATACATTTTCACATTTCTTATAGTCCACAAGGTTTTAATAATTACAATACACTCATCTTTTAGCTTGGTTCTGCCTGTTTTATAGAGGCAGCATGCACAACTTTCAGGGGATTTAAGAGTTGTAGCTATCTCAAGTGGATATTTAAATTTGGGTTTTGACTATTTGTTACACAGAAGAGAAAGCATTAAGATGGAAATTCTCTTGTGACAAAACTCTCATTTTACAATAAGCAAAAATGAGCTGATGTTGATTTTTGCTGACATAGAAATCATATTATTTGTACTTGAAAATACATTTACCACTTCTGATGGCCTTCCTTCCTTTCACTGGATCCAAACTTCCATTTGGTATTACGTGTCTCTCACTGATGAGTTTCCTTAAGCTTCGTTATTGTGAAGTCTAGTGTTGAGGAAATCCTTGAGTTTGTATATCTGAAAGTCTTTACTTCATCTTAGTTTTTGAAAGATGTTTTTGATGCATTGAATTCTAGATGGGAAATCTTTGAGTACTTTAAAGATGTTGCTCCAGTGTACTATGGTTTACATTGTTTCTGGTTAGAATTTTTATCATTATTTCTCTGTACATAAAGTGTCTTTTCTCATTGGCTGCTTTTAAAGTTTTCTCTTTATCACTGCTTTTGACCAATTTATTATGATGCAGTTTTAGTGTATTTTTCTTCCCTGATTTTTTGTGCTGTGGTTTGTTGGATTATTGGATCCATGGGTTTATAGTTTTCATTAAATTTGGAAAAAATTTGTCCATTAGTTTTGTAAATATTTTTTCCTGTGTTTTCTGTTAATCGATTCTTTGAGGATTCCAGTTACTCATGTTAGGCTATCTAAAGTTTTTCCATAGCCCACTGGTAGTCTTTGTATTTGTTTTTCAGTCCCCTTGTTCTTTGTTTCCCATTTTAGATAGTTTCTATTGCTGTTTCTTAGAGTTACTAACCTTTTCTGCTGCAGTGTCCAATTTTCTGTTAATCTGCCATTAATTTTCTGTTAATCTGCCATAACTGAAACCTTTTGCATTTCAGTTATTGTATTTTCATCACTAGAATTTCAACTGAATCTTATTTGTATGTCCCATGTCTCTACTTACCAATCTTGTCTCCAATTTCTTGAAAATACTTAATATAATTATAGCAATTGTTTTCATATACCAACTTACTAATTTTATAGTCACTGTAATTTTTTGGTTTGTTTACATTGGTTATTTTTCTCCCATATGGTAAATTATTTATCCCTTTATCTTTGCATACTTGTTAATTTCTTTTTATTAAGATTATGATAGTTAACAACCTTGTGAAATTACAGTTGTACATTATTGTTAGTTATGTTGTAGGTACACCACTTCACCCTTTGTGCCCTACCCCCAACCCCCCTTTCCCCTGGTAACCACCAATCAGTTCTCTTTGTCTATATGTTAACTTCCACCTATGAGTGGAGTCATACAGGGGTTGTCTTTCTCTATCTGGTTTATTTCACTCAACATAATACCCTCAAGGTCCATCCATGTTGTTGTGAATGGGACAATTTTGTCCTTTTTATGCCTAAGTAGTATTCCATTTATATATATATATATATATACCATGTCTTCTTTATCTAATCATCAGTTACTGGGCACTTAGGTTGGTTCCATGTCTTGGCTATTGTGAATAATGCTGCAATGAACATAGGGGTGCATGGGACTTTTGGAATTGCTGATTTCAGCTTCTTAGGATACCCAGTAGTGGGATGACTGGGTCACAAGGTATTTCTATTTTTAACTTTTTGAGAAATCTCCATACTGTTTTCCAGAGTGGCTGCACCAGTTTGCCTTCCCACCAACAGTGTATGAGGGTTCCTCTTTCTCCACAGCCTGTCCAACATTTGTCACTCTTGGTGTTGGATAGTTTTGCCATTCTAACAGGTGTAAGGTGATATCTTAGTGTAGTTTTGATTTGCATTTCACTGGTGATTAGTGATGATGAGCAACTTTTCATGTGTCTATTGGCCATCCCTATTTCTTCTTTGGAGAAATGTCTGTTCATGTCTCTTGCCCATTTTTAGATCGGGTTTTTTTATTTTTTTGTTGTTGAGCTGTGTGAGTTCTTTATGTGTTATGGAGATTAACCCTTTGTTAGATAAATAACCTGTAAATATTTTTTCCCAATTAGTGAGCTGTTTTTTTGTTTCAATCTTGTTTTCCCTGCCTTGAAGAAGCTCTTTAGTCTGATGAAGTCCAATGTGTTTTTTCTTTCTATTGTTTCCCTTGTCTGAGGGGTTATGGTGTCCAAAAAGATTCTTTTGAAACTGATGTCAAAGAGTGTACTGCCTATATTCTCTCCTAGAAGACTTATTGTTTCAGGCCTAATCTTTAGGTCTTTGATCCATTTTGAGTTTATTTTGGTGAATGGTGAAAAAGAATGGTCAATTTTCATTCTTTCACATGTGGCTGTCCAGTTTTACCAGCAGCATTTGTTAAGGAGACTTTCTTTTCTCCATTGTATGCCCTAAGCTCTTTTGTCAAAGATTAGCTGTCCATAGATGTGTGGTTGTATTTCTGGGCTTTCAATTCTTTTCCATTGATGTGTGCATCTGTTTTTGTACCAGTACCATGCTGTTTTGATTACTGTAGCTTTGTAGTATGTTTTGAAGTCAGGGATTGTGATGCCCCCAGCTTTGCTCTTCTTTCTCAGGATTGCTTTAGCAATTCGGGGTCTTTTCTTGTCCCATATGAATTTTAGGATTCTTTGTTCAATTTCTGTAAAGAATGTCATTGGGATTCTGATTTGGATTGCGGTGAATCTGTAGATTGCTTTAGGTAGTATGGACAATTTAACTATGTTTATTCTTCCAGTCCGTGTGCATGGAATGTCTTTCCATCTCTTTATGTCATCATCGATTTCTTTTAAGAAAGTCTTGTTGTTTTCATTGTATAGATCTTTCACTTCCTTGGTTAAATTTATCCCAAAGAATTTTATTCTTCTTGTTGCAATTGTGAATGGGATTGCATTCTTGAGTTCTTTTTCTGTTACTTCATTGCTAGCATATAGAAATGCTACTGATTTATGAAGTTTGATTTTATACCCTGCAACTTTTCTGTAGCTGTAGATTGTTTCTAACAGTTTTCCTATGGATTCTTTGGTGTTTTCCATATATAAAATCATGTCTTATGCAAAGAACGAGAATTTTAATTCTTCCTTGCCTATTTGGATTCCTTCCATTCCTTTTTACTGCCTAATTGCTCTGGCCAACACCTCCAGTACTATGTTGAATACAAGTGGTGAAAGTGGGCAGCCTTCTCTTGTTCCTGTTCTCAGAGGGATGTGTTTCAGTTTTTTTCTGTTGGGTATGATATTGGCTGTGGGTTTGTCATATATGGCCTTTATTATGTTGAGGTACTTTCCTTCTATACCTATTTTATTGAGGGTTATTATCATAAATGCATGTTGGATCTTGTTGAATGCTTTCTCTGCATCTATTGAGATGATCATATGGTTGTTGTTTCTCATTTTGTTAATGTAGTGAATGATGTTGAGTGACTTGCGGATGTTGAACCATCCCTGTGTCTCTGGTATAAATCCCACTTGATCATGGTGTATAATCTTTTCGATGTATTGCTGTATTCGGTTTGCCAAAATTTTGTTGAGGATTTTTGCATCTACGTTCATCAGTGATATTGGCCTATAGTTTTCCTTCTTTGTGTTGTCCATGTCAGGTTTGAGGATCAGGGTGATATTGGCTTCATCGAATGTCTTAGGGAGTGCTCCATCTTCCTCTATTTTCTGGAAAAGTTTGAGAAGTGTAGGTATTAAATCTTCTTTGAATATTTGGTAGAATTCTCCAGAGAAGCTGTCTGGTCCTGGACTCTTACGTTTGGGGAGGTTTTTTATTACTTTTTCTATTTCTTCACTTGTGATTGGTCTATTCAGATACTCTATTTCTTCCTGATTAAGTTTGGGTAGGTTTTAAGAGCCTGGGAATTTATCCATTTCTTCTAGGTTGTCCAATTTGTTGGCATATACTTTTTCATAGTATTTTCTTATGATTCTTTGTATTTCTTTGGTATCTGTTGTGATTTCTACTCTCTCATTTCTAATTTTGTTTATTTGAGATTTCTGTCTTTTTTTCTTAATGAGTCTGGCTAAGGGTTTATTGATTTCATTAATTTTTTATAAAAACAAACTTTGTTTCATTGATCATTTCTACTGTCTTTTTGGTTTCAATATTGTTTATTTCTGCTCTAATATTTATTATTTCCCTCTTTCTACTGACTTTGGGCTTTGTTTGTTCTTTTTCTAATTCCGTTCGTTATCATTGAGGTTATTTATGTAAGATTCTTCTTGTTTATTGAGGTGAGCCTGTTTTGCAATGAATTTCCCTCTTAGGACTGCTTTTGCTGCATCCCAAACAAGTTGGTATGGCGTGTGTTCATTTTCATTTGTCTCCAGATAATATTTGATTTCTTCTTTAATTTCTTCAATAACCCATTGTTTGTTCAGCAGCATGTTGTTTTGTCTCCACAATTTTGCCCCTTTCCCAGTTTTCTTCTTGTAGTTGATTTCTAGTTTCATAGCATTATGATCCAAAAAGATGCTCAATATTATTTCAACCCTCTTGAATTTACTGATGCTTGCTTTGTTTCCAAAGATATGGTCTATCCTTGAGAATGTTCCATGTGCACTTGAGAAGAATGTGTAACTTGCTGTTTTTGGATGAAGTGTTCTATATATATCTATTAAGTCCATCTGGTCTAATTTTAAATTTAATTCTACAATTTCCTTGTTGATTTTCTGTCTGGACGATCTATCCATTGGTGTTAATGGGGTGTTGAGGTCCCCTACTATTATTGTATTGTTTTTGTTGTGTCCTTTTAGTTTTGTTAATAGTTGCTTTTCATATTTTGGTGCTCCTGTGTTGGGTGCGTATATATTTATGTGTGATGTCATCTTGGTGGAGTGTCCCTTTTATCATTATATGCTGCCCCTCTTTGTCTTTCTTTATATGTTTTGCTTAGAAGTCTACTTTGTCTGATATAAAAATGGCAACACCTGCTTTTTTTGTTCATTATTATCTTAGAGTATTGTCTTCCATCCCTTCACTCTGAGTCTGTGTTTGTGTTTGCGGCTGAGGTGTGTTTCCTGGAGTCAGCATATTGTTGGATCTCATTCTTTGATCCAGCCTCCCACTCTGTGTCTTTTGCTTGGAGAGTTCAATACATTTATGTTTAGAGTGATTATTGAAACGTGGGGGCCTACCGCTGCCAATTTATCTCTTGTTTTCCGGTTCTTTTGCATTTCTTTTGTTTCTCGTCACATGATTTTTGGATATCTAATTCAGGTAGGTAAATTTCTGTATTGGCTTTCTTCTTATTTGTAATTTGTGTCTTTATTCTTGTTATTTGTTTAGGGGTTACCAGGTGGTTTATATAACACGTCTCATAGAGGAGATAGTCCTTTTTCTGATAGTCTCTTATTTCCTTAAATTAAAACATTTCATCCCTTCTCTCTTCCCCTTCTAAGCTTTTATTGTCAGATTTTTTTTCCTCTTCCTTCTTGTGTTGTGAGTTTGTGGTTAAAATGACAAGGTTATATTTTTTCTTTGTGTTTCCCTTCCTTTTATCTTTAATGTTTTATTTAACTTTTGCTAACCTGTTCTGATGGAGAGCTGCTACTTTCTGTTATTGTCCTTCTACTTATCTCCTTTGTTCTGGATTTTGTAACCCCTTTCCTTTTTTTGATTTTTCAGGTATGAGGTTCTTCCTCAGCTTTTCTTGAAGAGGTGGTTTTGTGGCATTGAACTCCCTTAACTTTTGTTTATCTGGGAAAGTTTTTATTTCTCCATTGTATTTGAAGGATATTTTCACTGGGTAGAGTATTCTTGGCTGCAGTTTTTGTCCTTCAGAGTTTGGAATATTTCACTCCATTCTCTTCTAGCCTGTAAGATATCTCCTGAGAAATCTACTGATGGCCTTATGGGTGTTCCTTTCTTGGTGATTTTCTTCTGCCTGGATGCCCTTAGTATTTTCTCTTTGTTGTTTACTTTTGCTAGCTTGACTACTATATGCCTTGAGGTTGGTCTTCTTACATCAATAAATTTTGGAGGTCTATTGGCTTCTGTCACATGAAGTTCCATATCTCTCCCCAAGTTTGGAAAGTTCTCAGCCATTATTCATTTTATCAAGCCTTCTGCCCCCTTCTCCTTCTCTTCTCCCTCTGGTAACCTATAATCCTTATGTTGCATCTCCTAATTTAGTCGGATAATTCTCAGAGAGTTTCTTCATTTCTTTTTAGTCTTAGTTCTCTCTCCTCCTTTGAATGCAGCGTTTCTATATTCTTATCCTCCAAATTGCTAATTCTGTCCTATATATTATCGACCCTACTATTCAGAGAGTCCAGATTTTTCTTAATCTCCTCCATTGTGTTCTTCATCTCCAGTATTTCTAATAGCTTCTTCTTTATAGTATCAAGCTCTTTTGTGACACAGCTCCTAAACTCATTGAGTTCTCTATCTGAATTCTCTTTTAACTCATTGAGTTTTTAAATAATGACTGTTTTGAATTCATCATCATTTAGGTTATAGATTTCATTGTCTTTGGGATTGTTTTCTGGGTACTTGTCATTTTCCTTATGTTCAGGAGATTTAATACATTTTTCATACTGCTTGATGTTGTGGATTTGTGCCTCCGCATAGGGATAGAGTTTAGTTACTCTTTCCACTTGTTTCAACTGGTGTGGGTGGGGAGCATCTGTTTAGACTGCACCAACCAGGAACCTTGTCAGCTGTTACTGACTGGACCTGGGCCCCTCCTCGTAGTCACAGTGGTCCTGTGGGGTCCCTCCTCATTTGTGGGGGAAATCACAAGGGGGCCTCATGCTGCTGGTGCCTGCTGTTGCAGACCACCTAGACACACTCCCTCCTTTGGGTCTGCAGCAGTGTTAAGGCTTTCCCAGTGTCTGTGAGCAAGGTCACCTATAATTGCAGCTCTGTCACTGTCAGAGCCTACAAGATCTCACCTGTCCACTATATGTCCCAGCAGAACTATAGGTATCTTCTGCAGTCTGTGGTTAGCTCACCTAGCAGTGCTACTTTTGCCCCAGGGCCTTGCAGCCTTGTGATTGCCAGTCAGGGCCTCTCCACTAGTGCTGTGCAGAGGCTTTTGCTGAGGCTGCTGTGGGAAACTGGACTTCCCCGCTGGGCCACTGAGCTGGGCCACTGGAGCTCCACCTAGCACCAGACCACTCCCATGGAATCTCTGGGTGCCCCTTGCCCCATCTGGGACACAGACAGAGTCCATGTGTCCGGTGGTGGCTGGCAGGCTGCTGTCCTGCCCGGGATCCTGCTCTTTGGGAGCCTCCCATGGCTCTGATGATGGATGCTGCCAGTGCAGGACCCTGGATTTTCCCCCTGGAATGTAGAGCTGGGTCGTTGGAGCTCCACCCAGCTGCTGACCATGCCCATGATATCTCTGGGTGCCTCTTGCACCATCTGAGGCACAGCCAGAGTCCTGAGTCTAGTGGCGACTGGTGGGCTGCTGCCTTGCTGTGAATTCTGCTCTTTGTGAGCTTCCTGGCATTCTGAATGCTGGGCGCAGCCTCTCTGCTAATGGCGAGCAGAGGCTTTCCCTGCTGGCAGTGTGGGACCCTGGAGTTTACCCTGGGCCACAGAACCAGGCCCTGGAGCTCCACCCAGACCCCAAGCACAGCCACAGGATCTCTGGATGCCTCTTGCACTGTCTGGGGCACAGCTGGAGTCTGTGGGCCTGGCGGTGGCTGGTGGGCTGCTGTCTTGTCAGGAATTCTGCTCTTTGGGAGCTTCCCAGTGTTCTGAATTCTGGGTGGGGCCTCTCTGCTAATGGCAAGCAAATGCTTTCCCTGTTGGTGGTGCAGGACCCCGGAGTTTCCCCCTTGCCTTAGGTGTAATTGCAGGGGGCTTAGGTACGTCTGTAGTCACTTTTTTCCACCATAGCTCCACTGGTGCATGCATATGCCCACCCTTGGTGTGTGATGATGCTATGGGGGAGTCCACTGGAAGAGAGCCTCTTGCAGGTACTAGGCTATCTGTGGGTTTGGGGGTCAGAGAGTGTTCACCTATCTCCACCTCCTCCCAGGGGGAAGTCTGTCCACTTTCCAATGTATAGCAGCAAGGGTCTCTCAGGCATCTTGAGATGCTATTTGGATATCCTTTGTTAACTGATTAATGTCCAATTAGTTGTAGATTTGAAGGGGGAGAGGCAAATAAGATTACTCACTTTGCCATCTTGGTCCTGCTCTCCATATTTGGTAATTTTTGATTGAATAATAAACATTATGAATTTTACCTTTGTTCCTGGATATTTTGCATTCATATAATTATACTTGAACTTTGTTAAGTGAGACTAGAGCAATATTTAGTTTATGGTAAGTTCATGGTTAACTTTCCTTCACTACTGAGGTAATGCATTTCTGAATAATCTAGTTGGTGTCCTGTGAATTATGAGATTTTTTATTCCAATGAGTGAGAGACCCAAACTATTCCAGGTCCTATGTGAGTCACAGCCTTGCTTCCTCTAATATCACTAATCCTACTTGATATATTAAAGATACTCAACATTTTAAAAATTTCAACTTCTCCACAAGTTGAGTTATACATTAAGGAATTTCCAAGTAAAATTACTAATAATACACTTTTTAATTAGAAAAGTTTGTTCACATTGAAAAATAAATATACAAATCATGGGAAGGAAAATTTTTACCAAAATAAGGGGGAAAAGTGTTCCCAGATATTAAAATATAACACTCAGCTACAATAATTACAAAATTGTGGTATTAGCCATAGAATAGATGTATCAGTGAAACTGAACACAAACCTCGAAGTAGAACATAATGTGTATGACATTTTGGAATAAAGTTAAGGTGGTGTCTCAAGTTACTGGAAAAAATAAATCATTCAAAAACTTGGTGTGGAACTGTACAGCTATCTGGAAAAAATATTCATTATATTATGGTAAATATATATAGAAAAAAATTGAAATCGAAAATATCTGTCAATGTAATTCAGGAAGCTATGGAAAAATTGTTTCACAACTTTGTCTTTTCTAATAATGATGTAAGCACAGTTTGAATTGAGAGAGGGTTTTATAACAAAATTCAGCAGATGGAAAAATTAAGGACTGAGGATAAATGAGAGGGAAAAAAAGAAAGTAAAAGTGGTGATTTTCTTGAAATTATTGCAAGGAGGAGGACCTGTGCTTTATAATTTGGGACTCTCTTCTGGTCATATGAGTATTCGAGGAAAGACATGAATGATTGAGAAAGTCCAGCATCATGTTCTCAGAAGATCTCTGATTTCTGTGATCCAGTATGTTTATGTTTGAAAATTTAACTGTTCACTGATTCCTTTTATGTCCAAGGGTTATCAAAACCCTAGGACATTTGCCCCATCTAGGATGGTGCAGCGTTGTGATTGGGGAAGCAGGCCTGTGTGGCAGCTGCTGCTCTGGGATGGGGCTCCAATAAATTTATTGGGTTCAGGAGGCAGAGAAAGATTTCAGTTGGGAAGTTCTGAGAATCTGAGCCTCTATGTATGTTTTACATGTTGACATTCTATAATCAAGTAGAGGTATATATATTTATTTTTGCAAGAGTACAATGCTCCAATATTAACAATGGTCATAACAGCTGTAGTATTAAATAGCTCAAAGACAATTAGGAGATTTCAAATAATTAAATAGGAAAATAGATTGACAGTTAATGAAATATTAAGAGAATATGTTGGCTACATACAAGTTTGGGAAGAATGCTATAGCCTGTTCTAGCTAAGAAATATTTCAAAATATTTTTTAAAAAATTAAATCAAGGAGATTAATAATAGCTAGAATATGTCAAAATTCTAATCTTCATATAAAAGGTCGAATTTTAGCATTTATAACACTAGCAAAAATTACTTTTAAGGACTTTATTTTATTCTAAAGTATTTAATTCATTTAGGTCAGGGATCTTTCAAAAAAAGCACTCTGGAAATTCTTCACACTAGATAATGATAAATTTAAAAAAAAAGAAATAGAGTGTCCACTGTGCCATCTCAAAATGTCAGCAAGAGGAAAATTCCCAAAATGTACAACAACATATTTACAACAACAACAAAAAAATCAGACATAATAAATAATACAAAAAGTAAAAATAAAAAGATGTTAGAAAAAATCTTAGCTCAGGTCATTTGCCAAGCTTACACCCAGGCAGCTGGTTCATTTTGACAACTTGGATGGGAGCAGAAATGGCCATTCGAGGTTTGAATGTAATTTTTTTTTTCCATTCCAAGAACCTATGTGCCCTGAGGTTAGAATTTGTTAACACCAATACCAAAGATGACCAAAAGCAAACAAATGATGAGTATGAATTCCACCAAAGTGCACTCCAATCTGAGAGCACATTTCATTATGGATTCTTAGGACCTAATGTGGGGAGTTCTGATGCCATGTTCTCACCGGCTTAGGTCCCCACACTATGTGCCCCACAGAGATGATACCAGATATCACCATGATGAGTTAATTTTACTAAAGACCACTGATATCACAGAGACCTCCCTACATACTCAGGTGTGCTAGCATCCTTCTATGATGCCACACAGCAAGGAGAGAAATCTTGGCAATTGATAGTTCTCAGTCTTATTCCAGTAGCTTAGAGCCATAGGTTAGTTTCTGTTGTAGTATGCCCTTCTGAGGTGCATACTCAAGAGATCATTTTGGAAATCTTTGTGAGTACCATAAGTGGTACCTACAGCATGCACCATGCCCATGGAGTTTCAAGAAGAGTTTATTTTCCTTCCCTCCAAAGACTGTGCATTTTTAACTTGACTAAGTGTCCTGTTTGTTAACTTTTATTTCTCCTCTTCCTCTTTTTTCTGCCCTATCCTGGAAAATTTCTTCAACATCTCAATGTAGGAATTTCCAAGACCCTTTCCAATAGTCATCATTCTCTACAAATGTCTAAACCAAATAAAAAGTAAAAATATTTTCAAAAGATAAATTTCATATTTTAATCAATTTAAATACTACAGAATTAAATATCACAATTTAAATATTTCAGAAGTGTTCGAGCCTTATCAGATAATTTTATTAATTTGAAGCAAGAAGAAAAAAATAGGATTCCATTCTTTATCAGTGAGCTGTTAGATTAAGAAAAATAAAGGACGAAAAAATTTGTGCAATTTTATTTTTCTTTGTGATCCTATTTCCTTGTTGCTGAAGTGATTTACCGTTTGTTGCAGTTATGGTTGTCATGTCTATGTTCACATTTTGGAAAAGTGTATATTATAATTATTAATATTATAAGAATGTCACTCTGCTTAATGTTTCATATCCAAAAGAAAATCAAAATGAAAAATAAAACAAATAAGGAGATATTGTCTCCAAGCCATATATAGAATGTTCACCAATATTTGAGAGTAAATATTCACATATTGAAAATGAATCTGCATATCATGACTAGTTTGTAATAGTACCATCCTGCAGGTTGGACATGGTGGTAACCCATCAGTCGTATCTCTAAAGGGCAGAGATGTCAGCAATGACACTGATGTAGGCAGTTAGCTGTTCAGTGTTTCAAATTCTCAAGGCTGAAGCTGAACTTCAGAGCATCCTTATTTACAAGTATTCTGCAAGATACGCAAATTTGAGAAACGATCTACACAGTAAAAAAGGTACACTTAGGCACCATGTATGTAAACAATGGAAATTTAGTTCTAAGAGACACACAAGTCTTGAATGTGAAAGTGCTACTGTGCCCATGTTCTGAATGATGAGAAGACGGAGAAGAATGATCTCAGGAAGAGATTCTGTGTAAAGACAGAACTTGTGGATTGGAGATAAAGGAAAGAGGCCTGTCACAATTCTTGACTGTGCAGGGCACTGGAGACAGAGACACCTTTCAAGGTGGCTGTTGTAATATCTTCAGAGGATCTTTTATTATGTTGTGGACATTGGGACCTGCTAGTAAGAGCCATTTTCAGTAGCTCAGTAGTAGGATTCAGCTCTGAAGCCTCTTGAGAAGAAACTGTTGCTAAAAGAAGTTATCATTGGGGAGTTGATAAATGACAGTGCCTATTAGTGTGGAAGTGATTTTGGCACCAAGCACTCTGAGTAATTAAAGCATTGCATCAGCCCTGGAGACCAAGAGTCCACGGCGGCAGGAGATATTGACCACAATTGGCATGTACCTCAAGGAATGCACGTTGTCTTTCCCTCCTTCATGAGAGAAAGGCAAGTACTGTGATTCCAAGGAATCTCCATAAATAAGGCTTATCTGAAGACTGCTTCCTTGTCATTGCCTCAATATAGCTTATGACCTCCAAAAATTACACTTTGGAGAAAACTTGGCCTATGTCTATAAAAGTCTATACACTAGCTAAATATCATATTGGATTTTTTTATTAATCACTTTTTATTTTTCGGAGCAGTTTTCAGTTCGCAGCAAAACTGAGAGGAAGATACAGAGATTTCCCATATACCCCCTGCCCTAACACTTGCATAACCTCCCATATTATCAACATCCCTGACCAGTGTGATACATTTGTTACAACTGATGAACTTACATTGACACACCATAAGCACCCAAACTCCCTAGTTTACTTTAGGGTTCTCTCTTGGTGTATGTTCTATGTGTTTGGACAAATGTATAATGCCAGGTATCCATCCTTATAGTATCATGCAGAGTTTCACTGCCCTAAAAATCTTCTGTGCCTCATGTATTCATCTTCCCCCCACCTCTTCATATTGGGCTTTTAAATTATGAAATAAGATGAAGATAAATCTATCTTTAATTAGGCCATCTTCTTACATTCTTTGCTTTTAAGAGATTTCTTATGGGCTAAATTATCTGCAGAGTCTGCCATTAGAAGGAACTGGGTCCACTTGGGACACAAGGTTCTGAAAGTTCATCTATTTTTGGAGCTTTTTAACAAATCAATAAGAGAACAAACATGACACATGTCATTATCATTTTTCAAACAGAAAATCTTATTCTACTTGGCTAGATTTTTGAGCCCAGGCTATATTCTAGGGAACAAAGAATTTTATAATGTCACGCAATACTCTTAACTCCTTCAGTGCCATGCCAGTCTTGACCTCTGCAAGTTATCTTCAATTAATGTAGGTATGTAGGAGTAGATGGAAATTTTTTTATAAATATGTGTCTCATTAATATAAGCATAATCATAAACCTCATGTCTAACTTTCTAGATCACACATGTCAATGATAATTGATAAATAAAGGGACATCTTCCTGCCTCAAAGAAACTCTCTTCCTTTCACAGGACGTGAGTCTATTTTAGCGTACAAAATTTTTATTCCTAGTGTGACACAGGTAAAGTGGCTGAGAATTGACATCTTTAATTTTTGTTAAAAAAATATAAACCCAGGTTGTTTTGTGTATTATGAATTTATTCATGTTCTTAATTAAAACAGTAACAACAGTACAGAACATTCATCTACTTAATCCTTCACACATCATGTATAGTTTTTTGATCTGTTTGTAAATATTCCAGTCCTCTCCTTTTTTGGTTTAGACTGCAATTCCGGGACTCCTTGTGGAAATATATTACATTATCTTGTAAAGTTGAATATTGCCACATCCTGCAACATATTAATTACATTTCTAGAGGACATGTTTAAAAATGTTTGTAGTTACTATTCATAGTAATGAAATACTAATTGAGAGGATAATGGATGAAAAAATTTTGAAATTATCACGCAATAGAGTATGTATAGAAGTGAAAATGAATCTACAACTATATTCAACAACTGATATAAAAGTTAGTAGCCTTAATGTGGATGAAAAAATAAAACAACTCTTAGAAGTCTGCAGATAGTATGCTAAGTTCAGAACCAGGAAAAAACTAAAAAACAACTTATGTGATAAAGATATTCTGCTTTTAGGAGGCAAGATAATTGTACAATTAAAAAATCAGGATATTGGCTATCTTTAGGGTGGGGCAGGGGGCAGGATATGGAAAAGGTTAAAAATTGATTTAATTATTGGTAATGGTAGGTAGATACCGTCTCGGGATAGTAGTAAGCTTACAGATATTCATTATATTATTTAAATAAATGTAAAAGGCAGTAATATAAAATGAATCAAATAAAAGACAGTAAAAAAGTTTGGAAATGGGTGAATTCTACAGCTGGAATTCCATTATAAGAATCGCTTTCTTCTGCTTGTATGTTGCCTCTGCTTCATTTTGTGTTGGTTCCATTTTCAATCAGGCTTTCTCCACTCATGGTAAGATTATGAGGAGTTCCACATCTGTACTCTTAGAAACTCTATTAGGGAAAAAAAAGACTTTTCTCAATAGTTCAAGAAAAGTACTGAGATTGCATCTTATTTGCTAATAGATGCATGACCCAATCATTACAACCTGGGGAAATGCTTTCTGATTGACCACACAGGAATGATACCCATCTTTGGGAGATAGCACTGCTCATACCTTATGTAATGAAAAGGCAGAAATTGTGGTTTCTCAGAAGAAAATCAAGTTTCAATTACTCCAAGAAGGAAAATGGACTTGTGTCCAGCAAAAACAATCAATTCAGGGCCTGTAAGATAGTTTTTTATAACTCATCTTTAGCATCCTTATGATGAAGGCAGGATAAATCTACAGAAGTACTTAGACATTTTTATAGCAAAACAAATATACACCAAAGGTTGAATACATCATTCTTTGGGGGCTATATTCCACACAACAGCATGAGAAATATCATACTCTATTATAAGAACAACCTGACATTTTCAGTGTCCCAGCTGATGTCTCCCAGGGCTGTTGATTCTAAATGCTGTTGAGGCACATAAATGAAAGCGATTCCTAAAGGAGTATTTGTTGTATCCCAAGACCTGACCTCACATCCACCTCTGTCCTAAATTAGCGGTTTTAGTGTAGTTCAGAGAGAATCTTAACCTATTTTTTTAACCATTACACAGGTGATTTTTCAGAAAAGGTAATTAAAAAATGTTACTCAAATTATTTTCAACTAGGCTTGAATTGTTTTAATCATTCATTCACCTAGTAAACAATTGATAATTTGACGCACAATGTGAACTGTTGTTTATAAATATTTACTATTGTAGATATGCTGTAGAACAAGATAGTCATGAACCCTACCCTCGATGACTATCTACAATTTCCAGAACTCAATAAGAGTTTGAAGAATAAAATAGGATTTTTTCCTGGTTTCTGGTCTTTATGCAACATTTTCCTATTTTTAATTTCTCAATGATTGATCATTTCAATCAGGACGTTCATGTATCTGAGTTTTACACACTAGTACTCATGTGGCCTTCTTATGCAGAAAATTCGCTCACTTCTTCCTGAGAGACTACTCCTTTGGATTTCAAATCACTGTGCTTTCATGATTTTACTCATGATCCTTTAAGCATGCTTCTTAACAGTCTTCAAAAATTCTTTTAAATGTTCGTGAAACTCTACATTTTGTCGTTTGCTCATTTCTCCAAACTACCCGTTTACTTTGGGTGACCTCACCCAATCTCATGATTTAAGCTATCATTTACCAGTAAAGATTTCCCAATCTAGTTCTACAGCCCTAACTTGAGATTCACAATTTTAAAAAAAGCCAACTGTCTACTGAACATGTTCCCTTGTATATCCTATTTTGACCTGACCCTGTCATCATTGCCCTATTATTCTAAACTCCCCAACCTGAGATACCACTGCTAGCCATTAGAAATTTTTTTCATCATCATCACTGTCTAGTACTACCTGGTTTTCAACTTGGGCTAGTGTCACGAAAATGTGTGGAAAGAAGACAAACCATGGAAAAAGAGAGTGATTAGATCTCCCCATTGAACTTATTAAATATGCAATTGGGCAAGCTGCTTAATTTCTGTGAGTTTTATTTTTTTATATGAAATGTCATTGTTAACACCTACCTCATTGAATAGTTATGTAAATGAAATGATATAACTTATGTAGGGTGATAAATAGAGTCTAATATACAAAATGTATTCAATAAATATTTGGTGAAGTAACATTGTATCAATAAAATGTATTCCAAAATAAGTGTCTGTTTACTAACATTAATTAGCAAAATAAATAGAAATGAATTCAAAATAATATGAGATATGTATTCAATGCTCAGTATGCATGTTAATTCTCAGTATAAATTTGTGGTTCCTTCATGAAGAATGGCTATAGCACACAGAATAGAACTTCTCATTGTGGGACACCATACTGCCTTCCCTGGATTGTACTTGCAAATAAATTATGAGAGCTAGGAAAGTGTCTCTCCTAATGCACAGAGGGGTAATTTAGGGAACTAGGTGGGAGCAGAGTAGTTTCTTGCTGATCTACTTCCTCTTTCACCACAGACTCTGTTTTTTCTTCTTCCTCTTCTCTATCACCCTCTCTGCCATCCATTTATGTTTTGCTCTTCTTCCCCTGATATCTTTGGTCAGCCTAACACACATAATACCTCTAAACCCTTGTTTGTATTTGGATACCGAGTGTGAGGAGGGTTCACTTTCTCTTTTGTGGGCTACATAGACAAATTAAAAGTTAAATTTATTACAGCATGTGGGATGCTTCTGATTAGCAAAGAAAAGGAAACTTTAGCACATACTACTCTCTGGGATGCTTATATTTTACATCATTATGTCAAAACATTCCCTCAGGAATTAAGACGGGGAATTTTTCTCCCAGTATTCCGTGGGATGGCTGCCTTCAAAAAGGGAAGGAAAGAGTTGACACTATATAGTGTTCTAACAGGTAAGTGACAGGTTATTTACATCTTTGTACCCAGAAAGGCATCATTACAGAATAATGCAAATTCGTTTTTAAATATATTTTATGTGTGTCTATATTGCTCTTACTTCCTCTGATAAAGGAACAGATAAAAGAATAAAGGAACAGATAAAAGAATAATGTTTTTAAAAAGTTTACTCTTAATATAGTAAATAAACAGAATCAAATATAAGCTTTAGAATAAAAAGGTCTTTTGAACTCAACAAATATGTTATGAGCACAAAGTATGTGAAAAGCCACCATTGTTGTGTGTGGATACAAAGAGGAATTCCATGCCCTAAGGTTTACTACAGATTCTTGAGATGGCAGGGTAAAAAAGTTCACAAATGCTTTTCATGTAAGGTAGCTGAGCAAGATAAGTCCTCACTATGGGCATTAAAAGTTAGAAAAGATTACGCCTGATTAGAGTTGAGAGAAAAGGTTAATAGAGGTAGTGACCTTCACATAGCTTCTTCAGAATGTCATCTCCAAGTGACAGCTTTAAATATAATGTTGTTTGTTACAGTATAGAATTACTAATCTCTGCATGTTTCTAAAATGATATCATAAGAATAGAATTTGCAGTTTACATGCATCTCAGATTTAGTTTGAAAAACTGAATAACCACTACTCATGGAAAATTCAGAAATGACAATGTGCAGGCTAAAAACTATGTAAAGAAGAAGAAAGGTAATGTCCCATATGTGGGGGAGGGGAGCTTTTTCTCATTCTTTAATTTGGGCTTTTGAGGGATAAAGAATCTTGGGTCAACCTGTTAACCTTCCCACAGAAAATGGTAAATTTTGTGTATACATAAAATAGAACTCTAGTGTAGCCAGATCAGGGAGGGGTGAGTAATTTAAGAGACAGTTGTTAAGGAGAGTAAAGATTCTTACTGTGGCCTCTGCAATAAAACAGATAGGATAGGTTAGAAAGATCCACCTAACACTCTATTCCACTCTCATCTATTTTCCACCTCTCTGCTTTTCTTTCAGCTCTTTTCTGTTACCTCCCCATCCAACACATTGTTTGTTTATTATTGTTTTGACAAATTTAGCCATGCTAAGTTTGGCTAAACTTGTTTCAGGTAAGTACAATAGTTATTAAGTTGTGCTATTTTATTAGTGTTGTCTTCAGATCATTGTTACCCATTTTTTGTGTCAGATTCCTTTGAGAACCTGATGAAAGGTGTTAACACACCTCTGGAAAAAATCTACATATGAACATCCACAAAGACATGAACAAAAACATAACCAATATCAGGAGGATATGAAAAATGTCAAGGCTCTCATATTCTTTAAGGGCCAAGGATTCATGATAAAAAATAGTTAAATGCTAAGATGATCATTTTTACGGGTGTCAGGGTCTCAAATCTTGCATGGCCATGTGGTGCTGTTCAGACTACACCATCTTCCACTCCAGATTGTGGAGATGATTTACTAAGTTATTTAAAATTCATCTCAGTATTTTTTTCTGAATTTATAAATTGGGAGTATGTTTGTCTGCCTACCATGCATAATAGAAGGCCACAGAAGATTAATGATGTGAATGCATTTTGTAATCAGAATAGCACTAAACCAATCAGATAAATATATTAAGAAGTAATTGAGAAGGTTCAATTTAAAAACATTTACTCAGCACCTACATTGTACAAGACATTGAGTTTTGAACTGTGGAGAATAAAATCTGAGAATACATAATTTTCAAAGATTTTTATTCCAAAAAGGAAGCTAAAGAGAGAGCACATACAAGTGAATTTAACTAATATTATGTAATATTATAAGAAAAGCTATCAGAGAAGTCCTTAGGGAACAGGAGAGAGAATTTCTTTTATCATAAAGCAGTCACTGAAGGCCACCAGATGTTTCTTAGCAGTTGGGTCCTGGAGTTTTGGGACAGTTGAAGTAGTTAGAAATGAAGTGGCATTCTAAGAAGGAAGGAGACTATTGATTGAACTGCTGACTAAATATTTATGAGAACTCATAATTATTAATAAGTTAATGAAAATATATGTATTTATAATTCTTAAGTTATCTTAAACAATATATGTCCAGATGTATAAATAAACTTGTTCCTACGGCCAGCCCCATGACCAAGTGGTTAAAGTTCCACGTACTCCACTTCAGTGGCCCAGGTTTGTGGGTTTGGATCCTGGATGTGGACCTATTCTACTCATAAGCCATGCTGTGGAAGCATTGCATATACAAAAATAGAGGAACACTGGCAGACATGTTAGCTCAATGTCAATTTTCCTCAAACAAAAAAAGATACCTGTAACATTGGCAACAGATGTTAGCTCAGGGCAAATATTACTTAGCAAAACAATAAAATAAAATAAACTTGTTCTAGAAATGAACATTCTAATTGGGTTGATAGCACAAATCAAAAGTCATACACTCAAAGGAGTGGCCACAATTATGGGACTTAATTCCAAGTACAAATATTTCATGATGGATCACTCTTTCAAATTAAGAAGGAAAGAATGAGTTTATGGTTTTGATTAAGATACTAAGGATCAGTTTCCTCATAGTTGAAGATCTTTGTCAAAAGTTTCATTGTGCAAAGAGAGTTTTTTAAAAATCTTTGTATCCTAATATAAATTACTTCATCAGACACTTTCCTGAGAGTAGTTTTTGATTTGGAGGAACATAAGGTATATTTCAAGTGGGCTCAGGAGAAGAAAGCTTACCAAGCGAGAGGAAAAGGTGTATAAGGGAAATTTGCATCTGTTTACTCTATAATAGTCTGTGCTTTGGCCACTTACAACTTTCAAGACAGTGTATTGAAGGATTGAAGAGGAACACAATGAGATACGTAAACCTTCCAAACTTTTTACTTGCATATAGTCCCTTTCAAAATTATCTTGAAAAGAATGATGTAGATAAAAAGTTTTCTTCTTAGAAGTGAAGGCAGTGATAGTATTCCTTTCTAAGTTTGAAAAAAGAGAAATATTCATTGAAATAAATTAAATTTCAAAGTTAAATCATCAGTGACTTAGCCAGGACAGAAATAAATTGAATGAAGTGTTACTGACTGTCCACTACTCTTGTTGTCTAAAATTATATCTCCTTCCCTCCTCTGAATCTCTAGTTTGTTACAAGAACAAAGGAGTTTTCAGGTGCTTGGATAATACAAACTCTACTGGAGATTACAACCACCATCTGATCCTACATGAACTGCGTGGTGTCCTCCCAAAATCACTTCAGATGTAAAATGTTTAAGTTAAACACTTGAATTATGAAAACAAGAACTGTTGAGTTATAACACCCCTCTTTCATTTTTATGCAACCTGAGGGACTTTGGGTCCTCTAAGGGATGTCTTTCAGAAATGGGAAAAAGGAAAAAATAGAAATAAGGATATTTGAGATATTGCCAACTATTAAAGAATATTCACTTCTCTACATTAGTATATATCAAATACTAAATATCATAAGAGCACCACAAGGTAACATCATATTATTTAGAGGATATAAGTACTTCCTGTTTCTCTTTTCAAGCTCTAATATCTGGAAATTAGCATCCAGTGAAGGGATGCATAATATATATTAAAAAATAGACATTTCTAGAATTATGTGTAACAAATATGCAATGATAAATATATGTATAAAGAAGATATTCTTCATGGGTTGGGGCTGGGGTATAATTTTCCATTTGTATTATGAGCTTCCAAAAGTAGTCAGATATATCCAAAATCCCAAGAGATACACCATCCAAACATGGATGTCAATTTATTAAATATGGAAAAATAATTAATTTAATAATAAAATGGAGCCACATTACAAACTGTGGAACAAAGTGTTGAGGTAAGTTACTAAGAAGCAACAGCTAAAATGCCCATGATAAGGAACATTTATTTTTCTTCAAATATTCCATAACATCATATATCACACTATATGTTACACATACAACCCTGAATTAATTCCCTTATATTTTGCAGATGAACCATTTCACACTCCTTCTTCTCATTCAAGAAATCATGCAGCTGAATAATAATGCAACTGAGTTCATTCTGCTTGGGTTAACCCAGGAACCTGTTAGGAAGAAAATAGTGTTTGTCACTTTCTTACTTATCTATTTGGGGACTTCGCTGGGTAACTTTCTGATTATTGCTACCATCAAGACCAGCCGGGTACTTGGAAGTCCAATGTACTTCTTCCTTTTCCACTTATCTTTATCTGATACCTTCCTCTCTACATCCATAGGACCTAGAATGGTTGTGATGCCCTTTTGAAGAAGACCACTATCTCTTTCAATGAGTGCATGATCCAAGTCTTTTCATCACATTTCTTTGGCTGCCAGGAGATCTTCATCCTAATTATCATGGCTGTTGACCACTTTGTGGCCATCTGTAAGCCCCTACATCACATGATCATCATGAGCCATCAAGTCTGTGGTGCATTGGTGACTGTAGCCTGGGTGGGGTCCTGTGTACATTCTTCAGCTCATTTTTTCTGGCCTTGAGTTTACCCTTCTGTGGTCCCAATGTGATGGATCACTATTTCTGTGACTTGCAGCCTTTGTTGAAACTTGCCTGTACAGACACCTACGTGGTCAATCAACTCTTGGTGTCCAACAGTGGGGCCATTTGTACAGTGAGTTTTGTCATGGTGATGTTCTCCTGTGTTATCATCTTGCATTCTCTGAGAAACCACAGTGCTGAAGGGAGGAAAAAAGCCCTCTCAACCTGCATTTCTCACATTATCATGGTCATCTTGTTCTTCGGTCCTTGCATATTTATATACACACGGCCTGCAACCACCTTCTCCATGGACAAGATGATAGCTGTGTTTTATACAATTGGAACACCTTTGTTCAATCCTCTGATTTATACACTGAGAAATGTAGAAGTGAAAAATGCCTTGAGGAAAATATGGAACACAAAGTTGATCTCAGGTAACAAATGATGAATAGAAGTTTCAAATTTTCTTTATCATTAGGATTGATCAAAAAAGTCCATAGAGAATATTGTCCTCTTATTGCAGAGTTAACATTATCCCAACGTGGGGCATAAGAATTAGTTTCTTCAAGAAGATAGGCAATATGAACACATATACTGATTAGCATTGAGTCAATTTTATATAGAAATAGAAACAGCCCCAGCTAGAAACAGTCATGTAAGACATATGCTTTACTCTGCCTCTCTTGCCTGCCTAATAGCACTGTGTTGTGATCTAGTATTATCTCTCCCTTTCCTCATATTGATTCTTTGTGTTCTCTATTTATTCTTACACTTCTATATGCTTATATCAACAGCCTGGCAAGGTTTCCTCCAAACTGTTCGTTTATTAAATACTGTGGGATCATAATGTCTGACCATGAACCTTCAACTTGGTTGTTCTTCCTGACTCAAAGAAAGCACCAGATTCAAATAATTATAGAAACTTCATGTTGTAAAGGACAAGACACGTAATGCAGATAATCTCTCTTCTATGTCCTGTGGTTATACTTTGAATTGTTACCATATGTTTATTAAGATCCTTCTAGAAGAGTGACAGAACACTGTGAGAACAGTCACCCTTCTGAAGGAGTCTTTTTTATCTTAGGAAGGTTCTGATTATTTAGGTTATACTCAATATTATTCTGTTTGTAAAAATTACTTTTTGCTTCTAAAATGATCCATTCTAATTTTGGGGAAGTTTTAAGTTTTCTCTTGAGTCATCCCAATTATAATAATTTGTTCATAAGATCAGGTTCTTATGATTATGGCATAGATGGCCCAAATTAATATGGATATATTTATATGGCCTAGAAGAGTATATGCAGTTGATAGTAGGGAACTTGAAAATAAGAATTGATTAAAGAAATAATATTGTAACCAGAGGAGGATTTTTAGGCTTTGGAGCAGAAGAGTTACATCACTGATATGAATTATTTTAGTTAGATTTAATATAATCCAGAAAAGAGAGTAATTTGAATGAGACTGAGATATTTGAATGAAAACTATGTTTATGCAATGGAGATGGATATCACCATTTGTCACCATCCATCAGCACCACAGACTAATTGTATGAACAGTAAGAATCTTCTGATTTCAATTTCTATTCTTGTTTTTATTTTTATCCATAGAGAAAATTCAAGGAGTATTTTTGTTTATTTGGAACTTCTATCTCTATTTATAAATTACTTAATTATATTAAGATTACTAGTTTTATATTAATTTTATTGTACCAGGAACTTTAGAATTTCTTTAGCTTGAGAAAATGAGCATCTATTTCTCCATGTGGGAATGTAAAACTCTGAATTCCACAATAAACTCTAGTGACATATATACATCACTTTTTTCAGATTCTATGAATTTCAAGGCTACTTCATCTCAAGCATTTATTATTGGTCACAGTTGCTGGAGTTTGATTCTGCTCTTGTAAGCTTTGCAAAATAGTCATTTCCAGTTGGCATAGTTTTAGTTGATGTCTTCTATTTCAAGACAAAGTAATTATGAAAAGGGGTGTATATTGGATCCAACTTAGGTGCCTCCTGAGATACACTCTATCTAATATGTCTTGTGGACATACTTTTAACACAGAGCTTCCATGCCCACTGTTGCCACGTCTCCTGCCCACAGAAATTCTGGTCTAATTTTTGTCCAGGATTTTATAATAAAGATGACAGAACTGTAAAGATGACTGAATATGCAACCTAACTAGGAATTTTTTGTTGAAGTCAGTATTCTGATAAGAAAAGAGTAGGGCTCTGAGATCTAGACAGACATAATTGTGCAGGGCAGGGTGAAAACCATGAAATCACAAATTATCTTGCATCCTCTTTATTATCATAAGTAGCTTCCTCTCCCTTGAAAGAGAGGAAAGAACAGTCTTCCTTAGCCTAGACACCATGCCATTACCTTATTTGAAGAAATTGTCATGCAATGGAATTTGCTTTCCTCGTGGGCTTCCTCCTACAACCCTTATTGCTTCCAACCAGCTAACCAGGGGAAAGCTGCAAGAAAGTCTAAGCAAGAATGTACATTCTTGCTCTAGGATAAAATGAAATGCATGAGAATTTGCAGGACTTTGCTGCTAAGTACAAGTGTGAACCATGGGAGCACTTCATTATGGGAAATGTTAACACAGAATGGCAAAATATAAATCTTGAATTGAGGTCTATCCAATGGGGCTTTTTCTGTAGACTCACACTATTGGAAATGGCTTGTCAAGTAACTATGTGGTTTGCTTTACTCACAGAACTATTTGTTAGATCTGTGGGAAAGAACTACAATACAGAGTTCCTAAAAGTATAAAAGACCCAATAGTTGACTTTTTTTAATTTTAGGTATTGACAGTATCGTAAATATCTGTACTATTTTTTGGTGTGGAAGCTTAGGAGTGAATATGATTTGAACTTAATTCATATTTAGAAGACCCTAAAGTAAATTTCTTGAAGAAATTAATTCCCAAAGTTTCTAGGTGAGACATTTTTGAAGTGTGTCATCAGTATATCCATATTCAAGTGGAGATAAAATAAACTCAACTAAAAAATTGTGGGCTGACTAACATGACAACTGTGGATTAAACATGGGTTATATTTATTTGTTTATTTATTTTTATCTTTTTATCATTCTTAGAAATGTTTATTACAAGTATTCTTAAAGAGTTCTCTACATTCATTACAGAATGGTAAAACTTCCATTCACTGATATAACAGTGTTCTCACTGCATTTTTTAAATTCTTCCTTTTCTAAGGGAATCATATTATAATATGTACCAACTTAACATATGCACCTTAAATTTGCACAACGTTATATATCAGATATACTTCATCTAAAAAAAAGAAAGCATAGGGTCGTTGTAAAAGGGCTGTTGCGTAGATGAATCTTGACTCAAATTTTGGTGGAACTAAAGTAAGCTTGATGGGCAGTGGAAGGAATTATATGTAAAATTCCCTAAATAAAAATTTATTGACTTTAATCAGCCATAAGAAATGATGAAATTCGGCCAATTGTGACAACGTGGATGGACCTTGAGGGTATTATGCTGAGTGAAATATCTCAGAGGGAGAAAGTCAAATTCCACATGATCCTCTCCAACCAGCCTGGGAGGTCCAGTACGTCAAACACCCTGTCAGTCTTACTCACCAAGTGTCCAGACCACTGAACACGCGCCGACCAGAGGAAAGGAAGGACTTGTCCCAAAGTCAACTCTCCAGACTTTCTGTGGAAGGAGGGAACGAACGGAGCAGCCTCGCGCCTCACGCTTGCTTTGCCATACTTTCAAGTGTGGGACACATACCTGTGCTCACAACGCTCCCCTGACAGCCCCCACTGCACCCCTAACAGGTAGACTTCCACACAGTCAAGGGCTTTGGAAAGCACTGGCTCTGCACACAAATATGATGTGGCCCTCGACAGGCCACTTCCCCTGAACCGGCCTGAGCTTCAGGTGCACAACAGGCGTTCATGAAAACCCCAACGGAACGCATCCTCTAAAAGAGGGAGACCTGCACTCCTCAGAACGCCATGGAGACCAGTGTCGTTAGCGACTTCGCGTCTGTCCTTCCAAGAAGCCAAGACCACGGGTGCCACTTCAGCGCCCGACTCCCGGGCACCGCACCCCCAGGCTGGCCCCGTGCCCGGCACACACCTCCCGTTCCATGAACGCGTGAAGCGCACGAAGAGACCCCCTCGCTCCCCGCGCCGCACAGCTGTCCCGCGACCTGACGGGCAGCTCTCGGCGCACAAGCCTGTTCCTCAGGGACACGCTCGCCTCCCACCAGCCCCCAGGCCCACGCCCCCAGGTACCTCTCCCAGATGGAATCATCTTCGCGGGCGCCCTGGTCGTCCGGGTCCGCAGAGCAGGAAGAGCGGGAGCTGAAGGAGGGCCTCCTCAGGCTAGCGGCCGTGGCTGTGGAGGGCCCGGGCTGCTGTGCCCAGCGGGGACACGGAGCGGCGTCCACGGACGCCGGGGGAACGGACCAGCGAGCCCGGCCCGGGAGAGAGCAGCAGAGCGCGGCCGGACTCCGCCGGGCTCGGCTCTGGGCAGGCAGGCGCAGCTCGCCCACGCCTCCCAGGACAGCGGCCCAGCAGCCGCCCAGACGCTCCCCGGCCGCTGCCCCGCCCCCCCTCCGGCGGTGGACTGCGGACAGGGACTGGGACACGCTCCTGGGAGAACTCCTGGGGCCCCACCCACACGCTGCTTCGGACCTTCGCGGAGCAGCAAGGTGCGCTGACAGGGACGCAGGGTCCCCGCTACGCTCGCTCTCGGGGAACTGCAGCCTCCTCCCTTGGCTTTTACTTGAATGTCACACCCGAAACCATGCAACGTCTACAAGAAAACATAGGCAGCATGCTCTTTGACATCAGTCTTAGCAGCCTATTTTCAACTACCACGTCTGACTGGGCAATGGAAACAAAATACAAGATGAACAAATGGGACTGCATCAAAGTCAAAAAAATCTTCTGCACCGCAAAGGAAACCATCCACAAGACCAAAACACAACCCTGAACAACCGGGAGAAGATACTTGCAAACCATATATCGGATAAGGGGTTGATATCCAAAATACAGAAAGAAGTCATACATCTCAACAACAACAACAAAAATCAACAACGCCATTAAAAAGACGGGCCAAAAGATCTGAGCAGTGATTTCTCCACAGAAGAGATAGGGATGGCCAACAGGCCTATGGAAAGGGGCTCAACATCATTAGCGATCAGAGAAATGCAAGTCAAAACTACAAGGAGATGTCACCTTCCTCCTGTCAGAATGGCTCTAATTAACAAGACCAGAGACAAGTGTTGGGGAGGGTGTGGAGAGAAGGGAACTCTCCCACACTGCTGGTGGGAGTGCAGACTGGTGCAGCCACTATGGAAAGCAGTATGGAGTAGCCTCAGAAAACTAAGAATACATCTACCATATAGATGATCCAGCTAGCCCACTGCTGGGTATTTATCCAAAGAACTTGAAAAC
Organism: Equus quagga; assembly: GCF_021613505.1. NCBI lineage: Eukaryota > Metazoa > Chordata > Mammalia > Perissodactyla > Equidae > Equus > Equus quagga. The sequence goes on along the minus strand of NW_025800022.1, from coordinate 242 downwards.
ACCAACGCAGAAAGACACATGCACCCCTAGGTTCACCGCAGCATTATTCACAACAGCCAACACTTGCAAGCAACCTAGGTGCCCATCAAGGGAAGAATGGATAAAGAAGACGTGGTATGTATACACAATGGAATACTACTCAGCCCTAAGAAATGATGAGATCCGGCCATTTGTGACAACGTGGATGGACCTTGAGGGTATTATGTGAAGTGACATAAATCAGAGGGAGAAAGTCAAACACC
>NW_025800021.1:0-1078 GCF_021613505.1 Equus quagga | reverse complement strand
CAGTAGAAAACAGAGGCTGATGTTGGGATGAGCTTCTGTGGGACGCTTGAAGGAGAGCAGGTGTTGGGCAGGGATCAGAATTCCATGTGGCTGGTTGTCATTATCCACGTGGATTCCCCATGTGGAAGCTCAGAGACACATCTTAGAACTCATCCTCCAACTCAGCTTTCAGAGACCACACACAGAATACAAGCAGCGGTGATATGACAGGCTTCTCTCTTTGTGCTTGTCTTCCTTCCTGTTTCATGGGAAAATCTGAGTGCTGTGTGAGGTTCTTGGGCTCAATGCTCCCCTATTCAAGGAGACTGAAGGTCAGCCACAGATGTTATCAATCCTGGACATCAATGGCCAGCCATGAAGGTGAGAATCAAGACGTTAATCTGCCCCAAAGAGGACAGAGATTCTCATGGGGCAGCCATGGTGGGGGCTTATCATCGTCACGTGGGGGCAGTCTGTGAATTTGTGCATGAAGAGAATGTGAGCTCATTACATAGATTCATGGTCTGTGCATGTGTCTGGGGAAAATCTTTCCTAATCCAACAATCATGACAATCCTTGGAGGTTTTATCAACAAGAAGAAGCAGGTCTTAAAGGGACATGTTGAAAATATGGACCTTCCTGAGTGGCCAAATCTTATTTCTACAAAAGTGTCCCTTCCTCCTTTTTTGCCTGCAGTGAGAAATTAAAGACACAGAGAGAAAAAAGAATCACCCCAGATGCAACTGAAAGGCAGAAGAGGAGAGAAAAGCTCTGGGCCCAGTAGCAAGCCCCTCCCCATTCCCTCTCTGCACCTGCTCCTGACATCAGCCCTTGTGTTCCGTGGTTTTGAGCTCTGACCTATGGTCCCTATGAACTCGGGCGTTCCTGAGCGCCCCCTGCTGGTCCTGAGAATGCCCTGAATTCCTGCCCCTTGTGTGTCCTTGCAGGGAGGTTTGTTTCTGGGCTCATGCTGACTTCCATTCACTGTGAGTAATTCATTGCAGAGTAATACACGGCCATGTTCTCAGCAGGCAGGGAGCTAAGCTTCAGGGACCACTGGTCCCCCGACTTGTCTCTGGAGAGGGAGGTGTGGCTGTTG
>NW_025800020.1:0-1695 GCF_021613505.1 Equus quagga | reverse complement strand
AGTGGACCCCCAAGCCCAGGTCCCTGTCCTCCCAGAGGCCCCGATTGTAACAAACCTTCTGTTGCACACAATTAAAACCATGAATAAGAGAACCCGGCGTTGGTGTTGGAAGTGGGCAGAGGGTCAGGAGGGGCCCACAGTTTGCATTCCAGCCTCAGTCTTGGATGATGGGGGGGGGCCTCTTCCCAGACCTCCGGTCAGCCGGCGCGGTCACTGCACCCCAGCGGCCTTCCTCACGTGTTGGGTAGGTGGGCTCAGTGCAGGTCAGATGCTGCACCCCCAGGGGTCAGTCTCCGCTGGGGACATCAGCGCCAAACTCAACGGGGCCATCAAGTCCGGAGGATCCAGCCGTGGGGACACGCGCGTCCTCGTCGTGGGTGGAGGACACGCCGTTGTCCGGCCAGACCGCCCCGCACCGTGGGCAGCGGCGGGGCCGGAGGAGCGGGGAGGAGGGTAGCGGGAGACCGGCGACCACGACCCTCTTCGAGGGGCGCTCGGGGCAGCTCGGGCGCCTGGAAGACTCCGCGCTCGTCCTCCACGGCTCCTTCCAGCCCAGCCGCCTTCATTTTCCGCCGTCCTCGCCTTGGCATGCCTGTGCGGCGCCGCCAGCCTCCGCGCTCTCTACCGCTCAACTGCCTCTCCGTTCTTCCCAACGGAACCTCGGCTCGGCTCTCTCCGCCACTTCTCGCAGCTTTTCGGCTTCGCTCGGCTCACCCCGCCAGGCCTCGGGTCCTCCCGCCCGGCCTCCGCTGTGTCTTCGCATCTTCGGCTCTTTCCGTTCATCTTCGTTTCTTTCCGCCTAACCTCGGCTCTCCCCGCCTCCCCGCGCCGCTCCTCGGCTCAGTGGTTCCCTGAACCAGCTCTCTCCGCCAGGCCTTGGCTTTCTGTGATTTCGCTGCGAAATGTTGGCTCTTTCGTCTCTCCTCGCTTCGCCCTGGGCTCCGCGCGGCTCTCTCTGTCTCGCCAGGTCTTTGTGTCCGCGGGCAGAGGTGGTTCAAACTTACCTCCTCCTTACTGTGGTACCTGAGTTCCACTTTCTCCCACCCTGATGTCCTGATATCCCATCAACATATTAAACAAACAAAAACTGTTCCTAATCTGATTAAAAAAAAAAAAAGGACTGTTTTACTTCGGATGTTTGTTTTGATGGGAGAATTTGGGAATCATCTCTTATATTAAGAGCATTCTGTATTGTCTGTGAACTAGTGTTTGCATCTGTCCATCTCTCCAGTGGATTCTTAGTTTTTCTTTTTCTGGCTGGTAGGAGTTCTTTAATATTAACAAATTAGCTTTTTTGGTCAGTTGCCAATGTTTTCCTCTTTTCTTTTTCGTCTTTGCCTCTAGACGTTGCTGCCATGCAGATGTTTTAAATGAAATCAAATCTATTAATTTTGTTACCTCTTGTGTTCTGCTTTAAAAAAGACCGGCTCTCCTTTGAGATTATGTATAAAATATTTTCCTTTGGTTTCTTCTGGGACATTTATAACTTCAATGTTTACATTTAAATCTATGATAATCCCTATTCCACAGACCAACTGGTGGTTCCAACAGGATTTTTTTTTTGTTTACGCTCTCTTTTTTCTTTACTGACTTAGCACATAACCCGTACCCACTTTATTATGAAAAATGTTCAAGCATGGAGATAATTTGAAAGATTTTTACAGTGAACACTCATGTTAAGGACTGAATTCTGTC
>NW_025800019.1:0-1065 GCF_021613505.1 Equus quagga | reverse complement strand
AGGGTGATTTTCAGCACACTTGTAGAGCCCTTCCCAACAAAGAGACCTACGCCAAGCATTACAGGGCTCCATTCCTTCAAGGCTTCCAAGACATCTCTTGGGACGCATTAGCATGTGGCCAGTGGGCCCCAATGACGCCAGAGCTATGGAAAGTGAGACTGATCTTACAAGAATGCTAGGGGCCTAGGAATGGAGGCATCGACTCTTCTCTTTAATGTGCTCAAGAGATCCTTCTTGACTTTGGATTATGCTTAAGGCAGAAGGACACTGTAGGTCGGATAAGGCCCAAGTGCGGCCTCGTGTTTCCAATCAAGTTTCAAGCTTGAATCAGCATGGCCTCCCCATAGACTTGACTAGATGACAATGTTCTCCTCTCAGTGCTTGTCCCTCTATTCTCTCTTCTTGCCAAGGATTCCTTTCTTATCCCTGGCATCAGAGTCTGTTTGATCTCTTCCAGTTTCTGTGCCCGCTTTCTGTTTGTCAAAGCTGTTTCTGGGTATGTCTCCCTTTAATAGCCCATCCTAGGCCGATCCTCAGACTGTAACCATGCGTCCATCTTGGGGGACATGTTCACCGTGATGTCATAAAGAACCTCACAAGGCTAAGTTGTCCTGACAACCTCCAAGCACACAGAGTTTCAGAGCCATCTCAGACCAGTCTGACTCCTCCCCCTTTCCAGGTGGGATAGTTTTCCTTTTTCTGGATTTCTTGTCGGTTTCTAACTGTCTCCTCGAACTTGGAAAGGCCTGCGCCATTCTCTCTAGACGCTGGTTTCTCTCCTGTAAGATTACCCTGGGTGTTATCTCTTATGTCTTGGGTAGAGGGCCAAGTGGGTGGAGCTTCCCCAGAGAAAGTCCTGGACTCCCTCCCAAGTTGAAGTTGCCCAGGCAATCCTCTGATGCGCAATGATCGTGTCATCTCCTAGCACTCTGCCAATTCCACCTTGGCAGATCCCATGTTTTCCTTCCTTCTTCCCTTGGGGAAGTGTACCAGATGCCTTCAGAGATTGGAATATTCTCACGGTTCTTTTTCTGGTGCGTATTCATAACGGACCCTCACAATTGC
>NW_025800018.1:0-1555 GCF_021613505.1 Equus quagga | reverse complement strand
TGAAAGATTTTTACAGTGAACACTCATGTTAAGGACTGAATTCTGTCACCTCAGCATTCATGTGTTGAAGCCCAAATCCCTAATACCTCATTATGTGACTGTATTTGAAGGTTGGGACTTTAAGTAATTAAGGTAAAATGCAGCCATTGGAGGACCCTAACCCAGTGTGACAAGTGTCCTTATAAGAGGAGATTAGGACGTACAGACCGAGAGACGACAGGGGCACGCATGCACAGAGGGAAGATTATGTGAAGAGGCAGCAAGAGGGTCATCATCTACAATCCAAGGAGACAAGACTCAGGAGAAACCAGTCCTGCCAGCACCTTGGTCTTGGACTTCCAGCGTCCAGAATTGTGAGAAACAAGTTTCTGCTGTTTAAACACCATCTGTGGTACTTTACTAGGGCAGCCCCAATGAACTAATACAGTCCACCACCTAGATTCCATCACTAACATTTTTCTGTGCTTGCTTGGCCACTTCCATCCCACTATCATCCATCAATCCATCTTTTTTTAAATGTATTTTGAAGTAGGTTGTAAACAGCAGTACGATTCACTCCCAAACATTTAGCACACATATTAATTAGAGTTCAAAATTTGATTGGGGCTGGAAGATCTCCCCAGGTGGCTCACTGAATGGGGCATAATGGATGCTGACAAGTTGGTCCCTCTCCATATCTCTCCACAGGGCTGCTTGAGCATCCTCATGGTATGGCAGATGGCTTCCCCTAGAAAGGGAACAATCCAAGAGAACAAGGAGGAAGCTTCAGTGGGTTTTATGCTGCAGCCTCAGATGTGACACACTGTCATTTCTGCAGTGCTGTATTGATCACTTGGGTCATGTCTGATTGAATGTGGGATGAGACTGCACAGGGCATGAATACAGGTGGCAAGGATCATTGGTGGCCATCTTGGCAGCTAGCCAACACACCTGCATTTTGTCCAGGCCACCTCTCCTCATCAGCCCAGAATTTCTTTTCGTCTGCTTCAGCTTGGCCCCAACAGCCTGGTTTGATTGGGGCCGCATGGGGCCTCTGGAATTCATGGCTGGGTTTGGGACACCATAGAAGGTCTCCTTTTCCCCTTCATTTTTACTCCTCTCTCCTCTCTATCCTTCTCAGCCTCTCCACCAGCTCCAGCCTTCCTTGAGCCCTAGTGCTCCTTCAAGCAGTAGATGTTCTGAGAGTCAAGAGGGGACGCAGCAGATAAGAGGGGTTTCCTGGGGCAGGAAATGTTTGGGGATTTGCTTCCTGGGCTCCTGTCCCCTTCTGTATAAGGGGAACTTGGGGGTGTCTGCTGGCTTGTTCCTTATTCTGAGCCTGGGGTCCTCAACATTCCCCAGGGCAGGAGACACTAGGTTGAATGGGGCTCTCTCTATCCACTACAGTTGGGGCAGAGACATCTACATTACAAGAGGAAGCTGAAGAGTTGCCAGCTGGGGCTCAGAATGTTCCGCATGTTTGGGATAAGGGAAGGGTCATCACAGAGGTAAAACTGAGGATGAAGTAGTTAAAATTCCCCTGGATTAGGGTGAAACTGTGCCTTCTACCCATAAA
>NW_025800017.1:0-1149 GCF_021613505.1 Equus quagga | reverse complement strand
GGGTCACGGTCAAATCAAACAGAAGGCTCTCAGAATCATGCCCAACACACAGCAGCTACCACCATCTGGAGAGACCCAGCACACCACACAATAAGGCACCGGTGTTCAAATATTTTTAAAGCAAAGCAACTTAAACGTTTACTTGGAATTGCCTTACTTATTAATGGCACCCCTATCTCAACACTGGTCCTTCCAAATTCTATCAACAGTTCTGAAAGTAAGGAAGTGCATCCCCAAACGGATAAAAATCTCTGCCTAAGAGCTACGCGTGTGCGTATGGGGGGCAGGCAGAGGACTAAGACACAATCTTCTGAAGGGAGTCAGAATGTTTGAAAGTCTGCGGTCCACGCCCAAGAATACGGGCTTCTGGTGAAAATAAAATCTGACGGCCTTGAATTGGTGTCGTAAGGTTGGGTGCCAGCCGGACGCAGGACGGCCACTCGCTCCATTGCCTGGATGCTCCACACTGACACCTGACCAACTCCTCAGGGAAAACTCTCTCAGGATTCAACTGACACGAGCCTCCACTGCACACTCTCTTCACAGCTCACAGCTCAGTCACGGTCTCCTCTTCCTCGCCAATACCCACCTCTGCACACACCTGTGTGTCTGCAGTCATACTTTGGTACTTTGGGAGACAGTCAGGCCCGTGACCTGAATTTGGGCTTTCAGTGCCATATCTTAAGCAAGTGGACCTGTCATCTAGGACAACACGCCTCACTCTAAGTTTCACGGGGACCCCAGGCCAGCACCTCAGGTTTCAGGGGCGCCTGGAGCAGGTCCCCTGACGAGCTGGTCAGAGAAGCAAGTGGCCTCCTCAGGCTGGGGACCCACCTCCCTGCAGGGCCTACGGGCACCAAGCTCTTCCCCTGCTGCAGTGCTGGCATGACTGTCCCCGGGGTGGATGCACCTGTCAGCAGACGACTCGTACATGAGGCCACAAACGAAACACACATGACAGGATGGAGAAGGGACCGGTGTCCGCGTCGGGACAAGTGGAATCACGAGGTGTTGCTTTCCTCTGCCTGAGCACGTCCCCCCGCACCGGGCTCGGCGCTCGGCCTTGTGCCTGGACACGTACCCGCTGCAGCTCTTGATTCTTTTCCTCCAACTGTGCCTCCATATGGCGCAGCCTCTCCTCAATGTTGC
>NW_025800016.1:3340-8336 GCF_021613505.1 Equus quagga | reverse complement strand
GCATTGATATGTATATCTAATTTATTTTATTAATTCATTTTAATTGCTACGTATTTCATCATATGTCCATGTCAAATGAATAGTGATCTCGTTGAGGTTTCCTTCATTCCTTTTCTACATGATAAAAGTTCATAGCTGGAGTTTCAGTTCAGAATCTCTTCCCTGAAATTTGTGGTTATCATCTAGGGATGTTTTCCATTTCTACTGTTTGTCCTCAACTTGTCCCACTCCATTGCTTTCTTTTGAGGAGAGAAACATGACAGGAGCTATTGTTCACGGCAGGGGAAAAAAGCACAATATGAAATGTCAGTACCATCATCCCATATGCTGAATGGTCTGGATACTTTTCCTTCATTCATTTGTCATCATTGTGACATCTCCATAAGGTTTTATTATAGTTCCCATTACACAAATGAGGACATCAGGCTTTTCATATAGGTGAACAATTTGCAACGCAAGTGCTGGCCTGGATTAAATTCAGGGTTTAAGTCTAAGTAACGCACCAAGTGATAAAGATTGTCATGGCCACTCCTGTCTCCCCCAGGTGATGGAGAACCATTGCTTTACAGGGACACTCCTATTAGGACACCTGATTATTTTATAAGTATCATAGAAGTCTATCTCAACTTGTAATTCTCTGTCTTCCAAGGAGAAACTGCTGCTTTGTTCATCTATTATTTAGAAGTGTATGCATTTCATTCTTTCTCTCATTTAGCTGTTTTTGTTGTTGTTGTTGTTTTTAAGATATACACCTATCTCCTGAGTAGGAGTCCCCTTAGGATGAGACAGAGAATGTCATTTAAATTTGTCCAGCTTCTCTTAGAATTAATTGTTAATGCTTATGAGTAGAGTGTCCATGGGGGAAACTTACGAGCTTCAAGTTTATAGACAACATTTTCTCATCTTTGCTCAAGTGGACACCATACACAAGGATAGATGCCATGTACCTACCACACAATACTTCAGGGGTAGAGGTGAACATACCTTGTAGGAAAGTGAAAAGGTTTGGGGCAGTGTTCAGGATGAAATATTACAATTTTGAAGGGGAATTATGAAATCTGCTTGTTGGTTTAGGAACACTAATTCTGTGTTACCAAGAGATATGAATGATGATTGGACATGGGTGTCATCTCAGTCTCAGATGATGTGAACTCAGAGCTAGTCTTTGACATGAATTAATCATGTGCTTTGTGTTCATGATGTTACCTCATCTTATCTAAGGTTCCCCATCGATAAATGCATTGATAGTCTGATGTAACTCATTTATAATTTGACAAGCCCTTCAGATGTTTCTGAAGCATTCCAAATTGAGGACCATCTCTACAAGAAAGATTTGTGACTTCATTCTCACCTTCCTGTTTGTTTGAAGGCAAGAAATATTTCTGAAGAAAACATCATGTCTCATTCTTTGTTTCAATCTCAGCACTTGACACAAGGTGGGAAACAGAGTAGCAAATCAACAAATATTTGGGCCAATAGAGGAAGTGTAGGGAAGAAGAAGAGTGAGAGATGATGATAGAGGAAGAAATTAGCAGAGGGAAATGTTTGAATATTCTTTCAGGTTCACAATATGTACATAGAGATTTTCTTTATTTTAAGCAATGGTTCTCAAACTTTAGAATATCTCAAATTCATCTAGAGGGCTTGTTAAAACTTAGGTTGCTGGCCCTGACCCCAGAGTTTATCAGCAGTAAGTCTGTAGTGGTACCACCATTATTCATTTCTGATTAGTTCCAAGTTGATACTTCTAGTGAGTACCTAGGGACCATTCACTTCATTTTCTTTTCACTCCATCTTTTCTGTCAGATTCCTCAAGAACATGGAACCCAGAAATCACACAGATGTTCCAGAATTCCTTCTCCTGGGATTAACAAATGATCCAGAACTGAAACCCTTCATCTTCAGCCTGTTCCTGTCCATATATCTTGTCACTGTCCTGGGAAACCTGCTCATCATCCTGGCTGTCAGCTCCAACTTCTACCTGCACACCCACGTGTACTCCTTTCTCTCCAATCTGCAGCCATATTAAGAGGAAAATTCATCGCAGTATAGGCTCACCATAAAAAACAAGAAAAATCCCAAGTAAGCAACCTCAAATTACACCTAACTGAGTTAGAAAAAGAAGAACAAACTAAGCCCAAAGTCAGCAGAAGTATATAAATAATAAAAATCAGAGCAGATATAAATGCTATTGAAAGAAAAAAGGCAACAGAAAGGATAAATGAAACAAAGAGCTCGTTCTTTGAGAAAATAAATAAAATTGACAAACCCCTAGCCAGACTTACAAAGAAAAAAAGAGAGAAAGGTCAGATAAACAAAATTAGAAATGAAAGAGGAGAAATAACAATGGATACCACAGAAATGCAATGGATTATAAGAGAATACTACAAAAAATCATATGCCAACAAAGTGGATAGTCTAGAGGAAATGGATAAATTCTTAGACTTTTACAACCTCCTAAAGCTGAGTCAAGAAGGAATACATAATCTGAGTAGATCAATCACAAGAAAAGAGATTGAAACAGTAATCAAAAGCATCCCAAATAACAAAACCCCCCGACGAGATGGCTTCCCTGGGGAATTCTACCAAACATTCAGAGAGGATTTAATACCTATCCCTCTGAAGCTATTCCAAAAATTTAGAGAATATGGAACACTTCCTAACACATTTTACGAGGCCAACATCACTCTGATGCCAAAGCCTGACAAAGACAACACAAAAAGGAAAACTACAGGCCAATATCACTGATGAACATAGATGCAGAAATCCTCAACAAAGCATTGGCAACCCAAATACAGCAATATATCAAAAGGATCATCCATTGTGATCAAGTGGGATTTATACTAGGGACACAGGGGTGGTTCAACATCTGAATATCAATCAACATGATACACCACATCAACAAATTGAGGAATAAAAACCATGTATTCATCTCAATAGATGCAGAGAAAGCATCTGACAAGATCCAACAGCATTTATGATAAAAACTCTTAATAAAATGAGGGTAAAAGGAAACTACTTCAACATAACAAAGACCATATAAGACAAACCCACAGCCAACATCATACTCAATGGGCAAAAATTGAGTGCCATCCCCCTGAAAACAGGAACTAGACAAGGATGCCCACTATCACCACTCTTATTCAACATAGTACTGGAGGTTTTGGACAGAGCACTTAGGCAAGAGAAACAAATAAAAGGAATCCAAATAAGGAGTAAAGAAGTGAAACTCTCACTGTTTGCAGCTGATATGATCTTATATATAGAAAACCCTAAAGAATCGATGGGAAAATTATTAGAAATAATTAACAACTAGAGTAAAGTAGCAGGTTAAAAAATCAACTTACAAAAATCAGTTACATTTCTATAATAACAAACTTACAGAAAGGTAACTCAAGAATGCAATTCTATTTATAATTGCAACTAAAAGAATAAAGTACCTAGGAATAAATTTAACCAAGGGGGTAAAAGACTTATACAATGAAAACTATAAGACATTACTGAAAGAAATAGATGGTGACATAAAGATATGAAAAGATATTCTATGCACATGGATTTGAAGAATAAACATAGTTAAAATGTCTATATTACCTAAAGCAATCTACAGATTCACTGCAATCTAAGTCACAATCCCAATGACATTCTCCACATAAACTAAACGAAGAATCCAAAAATTCATATGGGGCAACCAAAGACCCTGAATCCAAAAGCAATACTGTGAAAAAAGAACAAAGCTGGAGGCATCATAATCCCTGACATGAAAACGTACTACAAAGTCATAGTGATCAAAACAGCATGGCACTGATACAAAACCAGGCATATAGATCAGTGGAACAGAACTGAAAGCCCTGAAATAAAACTGCATATCTACAGACAGCTAATCTTCAACAAATGTGCCAAGAACACACAATAGAGAAAAGACAGTCTTTTCAATAAATGGTGTTGGAAAAATTGGACAGCCAGATGCAAAAGAGTGAAGGTAGACCATTATCTCATGTCATACACAAAAACAAACTCAAAATGCATCAAAGACTTGAATATAAGTCCTGAAACCACAAAACTCCTGGAAGGTAATATAGGTGGTACACTCTTTGACATCGAACTTAAAAGGATCTTTTCGAATACCATGTCTTCTGAGACAAGCGAAACAAAAGAAAAAATAAACAAGTGGGACTTCATCAGACTAAACAGATTCTGCAAGGCAAAGGAAACTAGGGTCAAAATAAAGAGGCAACCCACCAAGTGGAAGAAAATATCTGCAAATCATATATCTGACAAGGGGTTAATCTCTATAATATATAAGGAACTCACACAACTGAACAATAAAAAACAAACAGCCCAATCAAAAAATGGGCAGAGGAGGTGAACAGACATTTTTCCAAAGCATATATGCAGATGGCTTTTAAACACATGAAAAGATGTTCAACATCACTAATCATCAGGGAAATGCAAATCAAAACTACATTAAGATACCAACTTACACCTGTTAAAGTGGCAATAATCACTAAGTCTAAAAATAACAAATGTTGGAGGAGGTGTGGAGAAAAAGGAATGCTCATATACTGCTGGTGGGAATGCAAACTGGTGCAGCCACTGTGGAAAACAGTATGGAGATTCCTCAAAAAATTAAAAGTAGAACTACCATACCATCCAGCTATCCCACTTCTGGGTATCTATCCAAAGAGCTTGAAGTCAGCAATTCCAAAAGTCCCATGCACACCAATGGTCACTGCAGCATTATTTACAATAGCCAAGATGTGGAAGCAACCTAAGTGCCCATCAAGAGATGACTGGATAAAGAAGATGTCATATATATATATACACACAGACACAATGGAATACTACTCAGCCATAAAAAAGAACAAAATCATCTCATTTGCAACAACATGGATGGACCTTGAGGGAATTATGTTGAGTAAAATAAGCCAGATAGAGAAGGACAATCTCTATGTGACTCCACTCATATGAGGAATTTTAAAATGTAGACAAAGAGAAC
>NW_025800016.1:0-3240 GCF_021613505.1 Equus quagga | reverse complement strand
AAACTGGTGCAGCCACTGTGGAAAACAGTATGGAGATTCCTCAAAAAATTAAAAATAGAGCCACCATACGATCCAGCTATCCCACTTCTGGGTATCTATCCAAAGAGCTTGAAGTCAGCAATTCCAAAAGTCCCATGCACCCCAGTGGTCACTGCAGCATTATTTACAATAGCCAAGATGTGGAAGCAACCTAAGTGCCCATCAAGAGATGACTGGATAAAGAAGATGTCATATATATATATATATATATATATATATATACACACACATACAATGGAATACTACTCAGCCATAAAAAAGAACAAAATCATCTCATTTGCAACAACATGGATGGACCTTGAGGGAATTATGTTGAGTAAAATAAGCCAGATAGAGAAGGACAATCTCTGTGTGACTCCACTCATATGAGGAATTTTAAAATGTAGACAAAGAGAACAGATTAGTGGCTACCAGGGGATGGGTGGGGTGGGGGGTGGGCACAAAGGGTGAAGGGGTGCACCTACAACACGACTGACAGAAAATAATATACAACTGAAATTTCACAAGATTGTAACCTATCATTAACTCAATAAAAAATAAAAAAAGTGTGGGAAATAAAGAAGGAGGGAGGAGGGACTTGAAATGTACATGTATTATTTTATTTCTCTACAAAAAATGCAAAATAATATATTTTTATTCAATGGTGCTGAGTGATGAATACTCAGGACTTTATTTTCAGTCAATTTCTAATATATTTAAAGGTTTCATTATCAAAAATGATAATTTATATCATCTACGTAATAAAAAACCTAATTAAATTTCTCACACTATACATACCTTATTATCCAAATTACTTTTTTCTTTTGAGTTGTCATTGTGTGTATTGATACACTGAGGTTGTTTATTTTAATCTTTATATATTTCACCATACATCCATACCAAACAACCATTGATATCATTGATGTTCATTTAGATGGTGCCCTCATTCAGCTTCCCTACACAAGCAAGATTTCCAGGGAGAGTGTCAGCAGATCCATTCTTCCTTGAAATTTGCAGTTCTCATGGAAAAGATATTCTTCCTTTCTTTTCTCTTACTTCACCTTGCCTGTGGTCCTGTCCTGTGCACGGAACAAAAAATAACAGCAGGAAGCACTGAGAGGGTCTCAGATGACAGGAATTGTGCTTGGTGATTTTGTTTGAGTCAAAATCTTACCCCAAATGATTGACGGTGTGTTAATTCCAGGCTCAGGGAACAGAATTTCTCATTGGTGAAGCTAAGATTACCTGTGGTCATTCAGCTCTGAATATTAAGATATTACTGAATTGTTCACACCTTTGGAGACTTTTTCTAAACCACTGATTCGTAAGAGTAATTGATGAAAGTATGCCTCCAGAACTTAGCCAATCAACTCTTGCTTGTTTGGGGGCAATAAATGACCATATTCTCAGGTATCTTATCTTAACACAGGAAGTAGGTGTGTCATTAAGTTGATCCTGGCTCATAAACTAGGGATTCCTTTTGGAGCCAGTACCCTAGGCACCCAGCCTTTGACACGACCCAACAGAAAAAGATGGAAGAAGATCTGAACGTCATGTTTAATGTTCAATATTTATTATCCTGACATTATTTGGAAACTATACAACTGAGACAGATGTGTCAAAATATGGAAGGAATAGAGAATGGATAAAGCTACTGAGTATTGAGGGATTTATTACCTCTTTAATATTCTATAAAGACTCAGAAATAAAGAGTGGGATGGATCCCACTGGTCTACCTAGGAAGGAATTAAAGGAAAGGAAAAATCAATCTAGAATTAATAGCCTGTTAATGGAGATTAATTATGACTTCTTTCAGTTAAAATATTAAAATACTGTAATGTATTTTCCTATTAGCTTTCAAGTAAAAATGTAATTGGCAGCTAAACAGAAGAGAATGTTCAAGTGTTTATTTCATACACTACCATGTGTGTGGTAGGGAAGACAAGAAAATTATAAAAATAATCTCATTTTCTCAACCATTGTCTTAATAATCTTAAATAACAACTACTTAGTTATGTGGTACTAGGATTCCTGCTAAGCAATTGGTACAGATTAAATTTTTTAAATTCCAGAACTACAAAAGCGTTTGATGTATCCAGGCACACTTTTCCCAATTTCCTTTTTCTTCCTAAAGTTGACTTGATAATCTTCTCTCTTCTCCTACTACTGAAACAGCTCTCCTGTCAAGTAGCCTGGATGTTTGTGTTGGCAGTGAGTTTTCTCATTTTAGGGTTCTGCTTAGGGTGCACCAACAAATTGTTGCTTTTTTTCTTTCTTTTTTTTTTTTTTTCAAATCTCCATGCATGTCACCCCTTCTCCAACAGTTGTGTTTTGGAGAAAAAAAATGTGTTACTTATTACCTTATGAAAAAAAATATTTTCCTAGGTCTAACTGCTCTAAAGTTTAGTTTTATCTGCGCCAAATCAAGACTAACACTTTGATTTGTGCATAGAAGTAAAAAACTCTTGCCTATTTTAGGACATAGCCCTGATAATTCCTCTCTCACTCTCCTTCATTGTCACTTTTCCCCTCAGGTTAGTTTATTTCTGATAGCATTCAATATATTTGAATTTCTTTAAAACAATGACCAAAATCTCTTTGGACTCCTCCTCTAGCTAAATCTTTTTCTGCTTCCTTCTAGCATAATTTCTCAAAGGGGCTGCCTTTACTCACTCTACTCAATTCCTCTCCTCTCATTGATTTTTGATGTCAATTCAGTCAGGTCCTTGCTCAGATCCTCACATTTTCTACTGTTAAAGAGTCATCAAGTTTCCCTACCTTAAGCCCGTTGTTTAAAACTTTATCCTTCCCTTAACTGACTTATCAGTAACATTGACCCATTTATTACTTACTGAAATGCTTTCTTTTGTCACCTTTCAGCATCACGTTTATTTTGCATTTACTCCTACCTCACTGGTTCCTATTTCTCTCTCTCCTATGATCATCTTCCTTATCTCCACAAGCCCCAACACTGGAGGTCCTCTTGAATCTGTACTCAGTCCTCTTTTTCTGCCATCATTCCTTTGCAATAGCATCAAGACTCATGGTTGACAGCCCATTGACACACTAAGACTCCCAAATTCATGTCTCTGTAGAGATACACTACCTTCCATTCCAGAAGTGTATATTCAACTGCCCACTTGACATCCCCAAATAGATGCCTAAAATGCGATTGAAACTTACCATTTTGAAAACCCAAATCCTAATATTAATCCACAAATA
>NW_025800015.1:0-1107 GCF_021613505.1 Equus quagga | reverse complement strand
TCCTGCACTGCTGGTGGGATTGGAAA
Source organism: Equus quagga (assembly GCF_021613505.1). NCBI lineage: Eukaryota > Metazoa > Chordata > Mammalia > Perissodactyla > Equidae > Equus > Equus quagga. The sequence goes on along the minus strand of NW_025800015.1, from coordinate 1,081 downwards.
CCGGTACAGCCACTACGGCAACTGTGTGTAACTGCCTCAGAAACTTAAGAATCCATGTCCCAAATGATCCAGCTATTCCTGTGCGGCGTGTTGATCCAAAGAACTCGGAAACACTACTGCATAAAGACATGTGCACTGCTCAATTCACCACAGCCTTACTCCCGCTATCCAAGAGTTGGAATCCACCCTGGTGCCCAGCAAGGGACGAATGCAGAAGGAAGGTGGGCTATAGCCACACAATGGCATACCACTCAGCCGGAGCAAAGGACACAATCCAGCCATTTGTGACCACAGAATGGCTGTCAGGATTTTAGGGGAAGTGAAACAACCCCAGGGAGAAAGTCAAATATCGTAGGATCTCACTTAAGAGGAGAAGAAAAAACAAGCACGAACCAACAGGTGGCACTGGACATTTGATGTGGGGTTCCAAGAGGCAAAGCGGGGCGGTGGGGCGGGTGAAAGGGATGATGAGGCACAAGTGTGTGGTGAGGGCCTGTGATTAGGCTTACGCTGGTGAAGATGATGTAAGCTACACAGAAGTTGGAATCAATGAGGATGCAAATCGGAAAGATATAGGATGTTGTAATGCAGAACTATGGCAATAAATTCACCAAAAATCAAAAATCCAAAAAGGGGTCCAGAATGACTGCATAAAGCTTTGGGGGCTGAAAGAGATTAGAGAAGGTGAAATTCCAAGGCTGGAAAATCACCTCCAAATGCTTACTGATGCTACAGAAAAGTAGACCATTCCAATTAGATGAAGAGGAATACTACCCACAGAACATGATGCGTACTAAACCCATGAACCACGAGAAAAGGTTACAGTCCATGATGTTACTACTAATCACCTTCACGAATAATCCAAAGAGGCCCACGTCTTCCCAAGTTCATGCAAAAGGTTGGTCCAAAAGTACAATTCAGGACCGGCCCTGTGGTGGATCAGGTACGTGCCCACGTTCCGCTTGGGCGGCCGGGCCTCACTGCTTCACATCACGGGTGCAGATCACATTAGCTGTGTTAGGAAATATAGATTTCATGGTACGGTGTGGACAGAGATCATAAATAAGTAGCAACTGTGAGG
>NW_025800014.1:0-1382 GCF_021613505.1 Equus quagga | reverse complement strand
CGCACTTGTGTGTTTCTTTTGCTTAACGATTGCCACCTGAGCTAGCCCCTGTTGCCCATCATCGTCAGTTTCAGAGGGTGGATTTCTCAGTGTTGCTTTTTCCCCAGGTCTCCACGCCCTTGTGTGTTTCTTTTGCTTAACGATTGCCAGCTGAGGTAGCCTCTGTTGACCATGGTCCTCAGTTTCAGAGGGTGGATTTCTCAGTGTTGCTTTTTCCCCAGGTCTCCACGCCCTTGTGTGTTTCTCCTTTTTTGGCTTAATGTTTGCCACCTGAGCTAGCCTCTGTTGCCCATCTTCTTCAGTTTCAGAGGGTAGATTTCTCAGTGTTGCTTTTTCGCCAGCTCTCCACACCCTTGTGTCTTTTTTTTTTCTGCTTAAAGGTTGCCACCTGAGCTAGCCTCTGTTGCCCATGTTCGTCAGTTTCAGAGGGTAGATTTCTCCGTGTTGCTTTTTCCCCAGGTCTCCATGCCCTTCCTTTTATTTTTCCTTAAAAATTGCCACCTGAGCTAGCCTGTGTTGCCCATCTTCGTCGGTTTCAGAGGGTAGATTTCACACTGTTGCTTTTTTGCCAGGTCTGCACGCCCTTATGTTTTGTTTTTGCTTACACATTCCCACCTGGGCTAGCCTACGTAGCCCGTCTTCTTCAGTTTCAGAGGGTACATTTCTCAGTGTTGCTTTCTACCCAGGTCCTCATGCCCCAGTGTTCTTTTGTTGGTGTTGTTTTCTTTTTTTTTGCTTAATAATTGCCACCTGACCTAGCCTTTCTTGTTCATCTTCCTCAGTTTTAGAGGGTAGATTTCTCAGTGCTGCTTTCTCCCCAGGTCTCCACGCCCATGTGTGTTTCTCTTCTTTTTGCCTAATGATTGCCACCTGAACTAGCCTGTGTTGCCCATGTTCGTCACTTTCAGAGGGTGGATTTCTCAGTGTTGCTTTTTCCCCAGGTCTCCACGCCCTTGTGTGTTTCTTTTGCTTAACGATTGCCACCTGAGCTAGCCTCTGTTGCCCATCGTCGTCAGCTTCAGAGGGTACATTTCTCATTGCTGCTTTTTCGCCAGCTCTCCACGCCCTTGTGTCTTTTTTTTTCTGCTTAAATGTTGCCACCTGAGCTAGACTCTGTTGTCCATGTTCGTCAGTCTCAGAGGGTAGATTTCTCAGTGTTGCTTTTTCCCCAGGACTCCACGCCCCTGTGTGTTTCTTTTGCTTAACGATTGCCACCTGAGCTAGCCACTGTTGCCCATCTTCGTCAGTTTCAGGGGGTGGATTTCTCCGTGTTGCTTTCTCCCCAGGTCTCCACGCCCTTGTCTGTTTCGCCTTTTTTTGCTTAATGTTTGCCACCTGAGCTAGCCCCTCTTGCCCATCTTCGTCAGTTTCAGAGGGTGGAT
>NW_025800013.1:0-1203 GCF_021613505.1 Equus quagga | reverse complement strand
AACGCATCGTGTTTCTTTATCCCTTTTGTAATGGAGCACTTCTAATACGGAACCCTTGACAATGACTTAGCATGAAAATTTAGTTTTGATTTTGTTTGTGTACTGTCTAATCACAGGGTAAGAAACTTCCATTTTATTCCCAATTTCCTGAGAAATTGTTTTAAAATCACAAAGAGGTGTTGAATTATGGATCAAATTTTTTTTTCCCTTAGGATAATCATGGTTCTTCCTTTAATGGATCACAGAGTTATAGTATGGAATAATGAACATTGATCATAGCGTCATCCCCAATATAAGACTTCATTTGATTCAAGTTAGTCATAAATATAACGGCTAGTATCATAATGATTCTAGAAAAATTATAAAATAACATCTTCCTGTCATTGGAATAGACAAAGTTTTCTTAGAGAGGACACAGACATTTTCAATCAATACCGAAAAATTTAAAATTACACTATGTAAATTTAAAATAATATTTTATTGAGGTCACATTGGTCTATGACATTGTGTATATTTCAGATGTAGCTTATTATATTTCAGCTTCTGTACAGACTGCATCAAGTTCACCACCAAATGTCCAGCTTCCGTCTCTGACCATACACAAGTGTCTCTTTACCCCTTTCACCCTCCCCCTGCCCCTTTCCCCTCTGGTAACTGTGAATCTCTTCTGATTATCCATATGTGTGTTTATTTTCCACATATGGGGAATTCGTACAGTATTTGCCTTTCGCTGTCTCATTTATTTAGCTTAGCATAATACCCTCAGAGTCCATCCATTTTGTCACAAATGGCACAACTTTGTCATTTTTTATGAGTGGGTAGTAGTCCTCTGTGTACATATATACCACATCTTCCTTATCCATTCTTCCACTGATGAGCACTTGCATTGCATGCAAATACTGGCTATTGTGAATAATGCTTCTATGAACATAAGAGTGCATATATCTTTTGAATTCATGTTTTCATGGGCTTGGATAAACACTCAGAAGTGGAATAGCTGAATCATAAAGTATTTCTATTTTAACTCTTTGAGATATCTCCAGAGTGTTTTCCCTGGTGACTGTCCCAGTTTGCTTTCCCACCAGCAGTGTACGAGGGTTCCTTCTTCTCCACATCCTCTCCAACACAGACAGCTTGTCTTTTTAATAAAAGCCAATCTGACGAGTGTGAAGTTATATCTCATTTTAGTTTCCATTTGTATTT
>NW_025800012.1:0-1127 GCF_021613505.1 Equus quagga | reverse complement strand
AGGCCACACTGCTCGTCTCTGCGGAGCTGCTTTTTCTGCGGTAGATGATCCTGTTCCTCAGAACAACACCATGGGGGGACGTGTCAGCACAGCCTGGAAGCGGGAGTCTACAAGATATAAAACATAGAGGGAGGTGAGATTTGGGGTCCGTGCTCACTTTCTGTACAGCCTAATTCACTTGAGAATTCATTGTACATGTTTGAAATTGGCAGAGAGGTTGGTAAGTGAGGGAGAAATTGCAAAAAGAAGAGAATCACCAGTATGGGAACGAGAAAATCTGAATATAAACTGACAAGAAAGTCTTGCTGTTCCTGTGCTGTGTAAGGAAGGGAAGATTCCAGGGAGGCCACCTACTGAATCAGTTTTCATTTCCTCACTTGAGCAAATGACGAGACACTGTGAAACAAAGGGCAACATAAAATTCCATCTAAACCTGACACTGCTGGAGGGATGAGATTGGCTCTGGTGTCAAAGAGGTTGACTCTCATTCTCCTGGCCTGGGGCACTGAAAGAAGACTGGGACCCTTGGGATAAAGTGGTCAATAATGTTCACCTTCAGACTTAATTATGAGCAAGAGCTTCTGCTACTGGTGACATGGAGGAAAGTGAACCAAGATGCCAAGTGTATGTGGTTGTTTTAACTTGTCCTGAGATTTGATGCTGCATCTCTACACCTGGTTGTGTAAGTTACACTGTTCTAGCCCCTCTTGTTGCTTCTCCCAGGGCAGTAGATATCTGCTTTTTGTCCTGGAATCCCAGGCCCTGAAGGAGGCTGGGTCGGTGGGGAGACTTGCAGAGACCTGTGAACACAAGGGAGAGTCCACATGGTGGAGAGAGTGGGGCAGAGCTGGGGAGGGGGCCTCACGAGCATGAGAGTCAGGACCCTGTACCTGTGTGGGGTTTAAGGCCAGTGAGGAAGAGGGGAATCCAGGATTATGTGTAGACAACCTACAACTCTATTCCTCAGGCCCCAGAGCTAAGACACAGCCGCCTCACATCTCTCTCTCTACTCCATTTCTGCATCATCCTCTTTGGTTTTTTGGCCCCTTCCTGGGTCCTGTTCTGCGGGACAATCTTTGCTGAGTTGGAGGATGAGGAATTCTGTGCCCTGGGTCCTACAAAGGCCC
>NW_025800011.1:0-1418 GCF_021613505.1 Equus quagga | reverse complement strand
AGCAGAGCTGCTGCAGGATCACCTGGACACAATTTTTTCTAATTTGTTAACCTCATCTAATAGAAACACCAGATTGTTAACCTCAACGGTCTTCAAGTCATTGATTTTATGACCAGGTATACTGCCAACATAGGTGTGCCTGTGTCCTCCAATGTCAGACTATTCACGTTCTCATCCAAATACAATCTTGTGGAAGTCTTGATCTAGAGTCTTGGCCACAGAATTTCCCACATTGCTTTGCCAACTCTAGGAGGGTCAGCAAAGCAAAGAATGGGCCCTTCAGATTGGTTTTCAGCTGTTTGACAGCCTAATATTCCAACATTCTTTCCTTCAATTTTTCAAGGCAAAATGCTTATTATTCAGAAGAATTTAGGCTTCTTGAATGTCTGGATGGTCAGTTGCACTTTTGTTCCAGAAAGTTCCACCATAAATTCTAAATAATTTCTAATCTGAACATATTCTGGCATTGCTTGCAGCATTTTTTAAGTCTTTTTCTCTTGTTGACACAGATCTAATGGGCTTCTTCTGACATATTGGATGCTCACTTTTTTTTCTAGCATGACAATATCATGTTTATCTTCTTCCTCACGTTCGTTTTTTAAAGTACCTAGGATGGGGTCCAGCCCGGTGGTGTAGCAGTTAAGTGCACACGTTCTGCTTCAGCAGCACAGGGTTTGCAGGTTCGGATCCCGGGCATCGCTTGGCAAGCCGTGTTGTGGTAGGTATCCCACATATAAAGTGGAGGAAGATGGGCACGAATGTTAGCTCAGGACCAGTCTTCCTCAGCAAAAAGAGGACGACTGGCAGCAGATGTTAGCTCAGGACTAATCTTCCTCAAAAAATAAAAAAAATAAAGTACCTAGGATGTGTGAAATCCTATTGAGGCATATTCATATAATGCATTTATTATCATCCTTCTCGCTTTTTCTGTTTTATTACTATTATTATAATATTTTTAGGAAGATTAGCCCTCATTAACATCTGCCACCACTCCTCCTCTTTTCGCTGAGGATGACTGGCCTTGTGCTAACCTGCATGCCCATCTTCCTCTACATTATATGTGGGACTCCTGCCACAGCATGGCTTGATGAGTGGTGCGTAGGTCTGCACCCAGGATCTGAACTGGCGAACCCCGGGCCACTGAAGGAGAACATGCAAACCTAACCACTGTGCCACCAGGCCGGCCCCAAGTTCTCTGTTTTTTTAAAGCAATTTCAATTCTTGCATTTGTTTCACCAGCAGTGGTATCATCATCTTGGACAGTTCTTCCAGAGTCACAGTATCTAAAATTTGGAGCATTTCTGTTGCTTGTTTGGATAAGTGATGTCAGAATGTCTAGTAAATCTTCCCTAGGAGAACTGTCTAAAAGACATCTCAATTTAGCAACTGCGGGGACATGTATATTCAACATTTCAATC
>NW_025800010.1:0-1175 GCF_021613505.1 Equus quagga | reverse complement strand
TGCCTGATTTTGCAGCAACAAGGTGGGTATCCAAGCAAAAGGTCCCCAGGTGACAGTGCATACAATGACCTGGGCAAGAAGCATAATGAGTGATGGGAATCCTGATATTTGTAAACATAAAGGCCCAACCCACTTCCAGTGTTGCTTCTGCCCACGAAGCTTCCCTGGGAGCCCCCTGGTAGATAATGAAGTTTCTCACAAAGTCAGATGGATTGTGGAGTGTCATCAGTGTAGACTTACAATCAACTCTCATGAGGGATCCGTCGTGATTTGGGAGGATCAGCACAACAATTGGCAGTGTGAGAAAGACTGCAGGGCAATGACTACGACCCACTCAGGTCTTTATTCTCTTCATCTGGTTGCTCACAGACTCTGATGAGCAGTGGAGAGCTGCCTGCTGGAGAGCTGGTGCATTGGGCTGTGCTGTGTGCCTCATCTTCTGAGTTCTACCAAGTGTCTGTTATGTGGAGGACTGAGTTAAGTCAGTAATTCAGTGGCATTGAGAGACGTGAATATGGGATTGGAAACTCCTCAGGGTGACCTCTGGTCCTGTGTCTGAGACTGCAACTCCCTGTGTGTCTTAGAATGAATTCTTTATCTTGAAAACAGAATAAGCTGTAGCTGACATTTTCCTCAAGAGAATGATTCTTACCCTGTGCTCTGTTGCTTGTGTCTAAACTTGTATTGTCCCAGACCCCACAGAGAACTGAGAGGGAAACATATATAGCCCATTTGATCATGAATCATGTGAAGACTGAGCTGTCATTGTTGGGGACGTGGGCTGTAGAGGTCCACAATCCTGCAGCTAGATGGTTCATGACGATCCTACAAATGCTTTTGATGGATGCTGCTGCTGCTGCCTAGGCTCCTGTCACAAAAGAGATTTTGATTCTTCAGATTTTTGGGAAAAGCAACCACACAGGCCCCTCGGACAGCCCAAGGGTTAATTCAACCATTGCCATGGGGGATAAAATTATTCCAATGTTGATTTGAGGCTCTTAGGCAGGAGCAACTTATACATATGTGCAGACTAGAGAAGACACACCTAAATTACACCTAAAAACTAAACGAAATAGAAAAGAAAGAAGAAGGAGGATGAGGAGAAGAAGGAGAAGAAGAAAAAGAAACATGGATACATTTTTATGCCAGCCTAAGTCACACTCTGCCTTTTGTGC
>NW_025800009.1:0-1154 GCF_021613505.1 Equus quagga | reverse complement strand
GGGAAAAAAACAGCTTCGAAATTCTTTTTGGTAACAATCTTGAGTTTGCCAAGTTAAGTTAAATGATAAAAATCTGAATATCTGGGTCATTTTTGGATAGGATGAAACACGGAAACATTATTAATAAACATAGCTAAGTTATCTGATTCTGGCTTCTTAGTGAAGAGGCTAAAAGCGTTTGGGTGTATTAAGAAGCATGCCTTGTGTTTTGTTGCAAAGGACCACGTTTCTAAATTTATGAAGTGTTTAGAATGCTGATATAAAGGCAATTCATAATTGTTTACATTTTTAGTGTTTACTAGGTCTGTTAAGGTTTAAATATTCTAGTTAACCTATGGAATTAAAGCTACTGGAAATTAATAAGTACAAGAGCTGTGTATTCAAGGAAGTTAAAATGGATGTTTTCAGTAAAAAAGGTATAAAGAATGGAAATATTTTTGTTTGATAGGTTAAGAAACATAAATTTGTCCTGATGTACTAGAAAGGAAAAAGAAAGACTTTGGGACAAAGTTGTAGAATGCTTGTGAAGGAGAAATTCTGAAAGGAGTTTTATGCCTCGTCAAGTAGACTAAAGTAAGTTCAATTAAGTGCATGAGTTTGAATGTTAAAAATAAGTAGGTGCAGAAATTCAAATTTGTTTTCTTCTGAAAGGATACTTTTTCTTGAACTTTTGATCTGCTCTTGATAAAGAGGTTATAAAAGCTATTCCTTTGAGTAATTCTACCTAAGAGACAAATCTGTTTTGTGAAAATAATGACTGAGGTCACTCTTAAAACTTTTCACTCTTTCTGTTATCACTTTGAATAGATACCTGAGCATTGTTTCACAGTGAGTGTTGTTTCCTATTTGAAGAAGGATTTTAAAAACTTTTGATATGTTTTGACAAGTATCTCCCTCAAAAATATTCAAATCCCGAATGAAGGCTTTCTTTTGACCTGGTAGACAGAAGAAAAATTACTCTGAGGATTTTCAGAGGTCCCCTGAGTCTTCTCAAAGAAATTTTCTCTCTCTTCATATAAGGAGGAAAATACCAAACTAACTAGGCTTATTTTGTCTATTAAATTACATGGAAAACATTGGTAAATAAGTGAAGATAGACGTTCTTAAGTGGTATTAGATGGGTAAATGTTATTAATATAGATGTCTTAAAATTA
>NW_025800008.1:0-1027 GCF_021613505.1 Equus quagga | reverse complement strand
TCCCATCTCTGGCCGTAGAGGATTATTGACTATGTGTTTTGACAGCACATGTGAGGAAGTTGGCTGAAAATTAGAACATTACACTTATATTTAACGAAAAATAAACATGCCAGAGCTTAGGGTGTAAATCAAACAACTTACAAACCCTACAGAAATAAAGTAAAGCAGTACCTAGATGTAATCTACTAGAAGGATCATGGATCCAGGGTCAAGTTCCAGCCTTCCCAAATTTAGAAAAGAGACATAAAAATATCTTACCTGGAGACAGGAATTCATCAGATTTCCCTAATTTGTCTCAGAAACATTATGTCCATAAGGTGGTTGCCTGGACAACCTAGAATTTGGAGTTTCTGATCTCAGAATGTCAAACCAACCAAGATGACCTCGTGTTCTCAGTGCTCAGTTGGACCTAGGCTAGGATAGCAAAGATTCCTTCAAGTGAACGATGGAAATTCAAAGGCAATGCCCAACAATCATGAAAACACTCACACATCAGCCTAGAGAACACATGGTTATTAAAGAAATACAAAATTCATAACTTGGAATGAAGGAGAACGGACTGATAAGCGTATCTATGGGAGATAGCTGAGAAAGACAATGACGATTGATGTGGATTAAGGCTGCCCCAGCTCGAAAAGCCCAAGGTTACCTGGCCTACATGTCAAAGCATATGACCCGGTGAATTTTTTTTGGTCTGAATTAGAGGTGCCCCAGTGAGAGAAGCCCAGGCGATGCTCAACTACATGCCTATCTATATGGCCAAATTCGTATCTAATGTTATACAACCACACAATAACCAGACTCCATCTGTACTGAAGTCATTTAATGGCTTTTTACATCATCTTTTCTTTTTCCAGTAAAAATGTCACGTACCCATGCCTTATAAAATTTGCCCTTACCCTCAACTCAGGGCAGCAGCAGGACATCTGACTGCCCATGGCTCCTTTCCCCATGCAGCAGCAGCAGCTATTCACTGCCCGTGGGTCCAGTTCCCATGCCTGCAGCTCTTCACTACCCATAGGTCCTG
>NW_025800007.1:0-20718 GCF_021613505.1 Equus quagga | reverse complement strand
AAGATTTTAAGAACATGTTATACAGCTGGAGGTAAAAGGAAGCTAATTTATAACTCAAATGCCAAGGAGACACTTCAGCCTTCTCCTGTAAAATGAACTTATGTCTGCTTATATTTATTAGTGACAGCTATGCTTTACTGTGGATTTGAATCACACAATAGACATCAATCATTTGTTCTTTGCTGATCAGAAGAGAGATTTTCCTGTATCTAATAGCCAAATTCTTTGCCTGGCATTTTGCAGAAGACAGTAAAAGCAGTAATAGTACTATTCAAATAGTTAAACATCAAATTCCCCTAGGATCTCTGATCTTTGTATATGTGATTATACTACTGATGCATGAAAAGTTAACTTATCATGAGAAAGATATATACATGAAGATTAGTGGCTTAAAACTGTAAAGTAGTCGTAATACTACTCGATAGACTTGGATCCCTGACCTTATAATACAGACCAATCTGGTAAGTTTTATAAGACAATGTAGAGCAACCATTTTTCCTAAGCTATTTATCCCTAAAAAGCTTCAGATACAAGAGCAATTAATGACATCTGCTAACACAAGAAAGTTTGTAATCAAAGGAGTATGGTGTAAAAGGGGTTGCATTTATCTCCAAGGCTACATACTGGCTGCCAAGTGGCAGAAGAGAGAGGCTTCCTTCCCTGTGGGAATGAACTTGGCCTTTCAATATTTGGAGGAAACCATCAAAAGATAGATGTTGTAGACAGAAAAATAAAGATATCAAAATAAAGAAGGAAACGCTATGTGCAGAATGTGCTTACTTCCCTATCATGGGTAAGGAGAGAAGAGAGCACCAGAGGAAGATGCAGGGAGCCTCCTTCATGTATGAGATCAGTCACAGGACAGTGACCTTGTCCTCAAACAAGCATGGTCCAATCAGTATCTGGAATTGAACAACAGAAGCTGACATTCTCTCCTTTTGGTGATGATTGAGAGAGAAATGGAGACAGGGATAGAGATGGCTTCCTTATCTCTGCATTGCCAACATATAAAGTCACATAACAGTAATGTAGCCCTGGAATTTTCAAGTAAGAGGTATGTTGACTATCTTTTAGCATGAATTTCTAGCTTTGCAGTTGAGGAAAGATCTCAAGAGATATTAACATGATTTACACAAATCACTCGCTGACTTCATATTTTTGTGTTTATGTGTAGTGTGGGTGTATCTTAATGAACTGAGTGATCATATTCCCACTTACTGCCTAAAACAGACCCTCACATAGTGGCCTTCTTCAGAAAATACTGTTTTTTCAAAGATTTAGGCATTAGAGTTCTTCTGTTTGTTCCCATGTCTATATATGTGAGGAACAGTTTCATACTGGCAAAAATATGAAAAGATCTATGAATGACACTACTAATTGAAGAACTGTTTGTAATAGTAAAAGCCTAAAAATAAATCAAAATCTATCCATAGAGACTTTCTTGAATAAAATATAGCTCATTCACACCATGAAGTACTATGCCGCTGTAACAAAGGTAATGAGGGAATCTCTATAAAGTACTGCAGAATAATTTCCAGGAAGTGTTGGTGAGCAAAGCAAGGGGGAGAAAGGTGGTGTGTATGCTAACCTTCATTTTTGTGCAAGAGTGGAAAAAATGAATATGTATATGCATTTGTTTATATACTTTTAATGGAAAGATAATCAATATAAAAATCATTACCCAATGGGAAAGCAAAAATAGGATGGAGGGGCAAGCAATGCAGATTATTTTTAGTCTATCTTCTTTGTATATTTCACTTTAGAACGCTGTGAAATTTTTACGTTATTATAAAATTATCTTGTGTTAAAAATCACTAAAATCAAAAGTTAGATGAAACAAATGAAACTAAATATGCAGCAGGTAGAATAAAATGTAGGTACTAAAAGAATTCATCAGCTAATTGAATAGTCTCCCATAACCAAAATTGAGACCATTGAGCATAAATTAGGATAATAATTACAACCAATGGAAACACATTATATGCTTCAGCTCATGAGCAGGAGTAAAGAAGATATAAAGTAGCCATGAGCTGTTAGTTTTTAAAGCTGGAGACATGGTGTTTCAATATACTATTCTCTCTACTTTTTTATATGTTTGAAATTTTCTACAATAAAGCCAAAAAAAAAAAAAAAGGAAAAGAAAAGAAAGGCAGTTTACATTTGCAGAGAAAACTAATGCTAATTTACATGGTTGTGTTACATTATAGAACACTGTGTATATTAACAAGTGATTTCTCTCACCTAAACAGAAGTGGAAGACAAGGTAAAATGGTCTGTCAAGCAGATTTCTTTCCTATTTGTTTCCACGAATCATTACAAGAGATAAACTGTTAAATCAAGCTATTTACAATGCGTGAATTGTTCTGTCTCTAAACTCAGACATGCAAAACATAGTTTGAATTGCTATGCGTATGTTTGTGAAAGATGAATCAAGAAGTGGGAAAGTGCATTCTGGAGGCTGTTCTGTAAGGCGGATAAGAAGATGGGCCCTAGAGTTACATTAGCCAATATGGTAGCCATTAGCCTCATAAGGCTCTTTAAATTAAAAGTAAATACAACTAAAAGTTCATTTCCTCAGTCACACTAGCCACATTGTAAGTGTTCAGTTGCCATGTGTGCATAGTGGTTACCTAATAGGTCAGTACTGATAGGAATATTTCCATCATCACTGTAAGTTCTATTGACCAGAGCTAATGTAGACTCCCAGTATTTAAATAGGAGTTTAGCTCGTTATTGACTATATGAACTTTCTACCCTTCAGTTTCCTCATTTTTTAAACCAAAGAGGTCGCATTGGTTTATAACATTATGTAAATTTCAGGTGTACATCGTTGTATTTTGACTTCTGTATAGAGTGAATTCTGTTCACCAAAATTCTAGACACCACCCATCACTATACGTATGTTATCTTTTAAGTGGTATTAAAAATAGTAGAGTTTACCTCTGGGATGGCAGTGAGGATAACATATAAAGCATTTAGACCTGTACCTTGTACAATGTGAATACTGGATAATCATTCTTTCTTTGATATAAAACATCCCTCGAAGTAGCTAGTAGACGGATTAAACAGCCATGTCTGATTACGTTGCACACATAACCTTTTGGTAAGTGAAGCATTCTGCACATTGCTTAAATGATTTTAAAATGTTGACAGACTTGGAGCTCTGAATATATATTTAAAAACGTAACAAAATCCACAGTTCACTCATCTTAGATTCTCATGATGCATTGTTTTGCTTAGATTTTGTGGATGAAACTGTCTGTCTCTAGTATTTAGACAACAGATTCTTTCTGTCTAGAGAATCTGGAAGATATTTATTCAGTGTGGTAGGTAGAATAATAAACTCCCCAAAGATGTCCACACTGTAGTTTAAGGAACCTGTGACTATGTTACATTATGAGGCAAAAGAAAGTATGCGGAGGGAAATAAGGTTATAGACTTTACGACAGAGAGATTACTCTCAATTATCTGGATGGGCCCAATGCAGTCACCTGTTCCCTTAAAAGTGGAAGATGGCGGCCAACGTGTCACTCAGTAGAAGAAGACAGAGGTAAAGGTAGGCAAGATTTGAAGCATGAAAGGGGCTGTATCAGCTGTTGCTAGCTTTGAAGATGAGGAAGGGGCCATCTGTGAAGGCATGAAGCAGGCCTGTACAACCTGGATATGGAGCTCAGCTAAGCGGCAGCAAGAAAGTAGGAATCTCTATTCTGCAACAGCAAGAAACTGAAGTCTGCCAGTAACCTGAGTGAGCAAAGAATCAGACTCTTCCCTAGAGCCTCCAGAAAGGAGCCCAGCCCTGCTACCCTTAGACCTTACCCCACTGAGACCCTTGTCATTATTTTCACCTACAAACCTATAATCAGAAATTTTTATTGTTTTTTGTATTTTTGAGGAAGATTAGGCATGAGCTAACATCTGCTCCCAATCCTCCTCTTTTTGCTGAGGAAGACTGGCCCTGAGCTAACATCCGTGCCCATATTCCTCTATTTTATATGTGGGACGCCTGCCACAGCATGGCTTGACAAGCGGTGAGTAGGTCCACATCTGGGATCCAAACTAGCAAACCCCAGGCTGCCCAAGCAGAGAGCACGGACTTTACCATTACACTGCTGGGCCTGCTCCAAGAATTTGTAGTTTGAAGCTGCTAAGTTTTTGATAATTTGTTGTGGCATCAGCATAAAACCAATACATTCAAGGTCATTGAAAATACACTGGAAAACTGATAAGGCAAAAGCCCTAACCTTTCTAATATGTTCCTGCCATGTTATCCTGACAGCAGAATTTAAGTACTTATCAATTAAGATCCTCATGAAAATAAAACTTCATGAAACTATTGAGACTAAAGATAAGACATTTATCATTCCAAGGGAAAGTTCATAATATATTTTTGATGATGTATGAATTCATAAAAAAGAATATTTATTGGTGTGTCCTCTGATGAGAAAACCTGAGTGACTTGACAAAGGCAGAACAGTGTTTTAATTCCCATCACAATCGGATCCTAACTCCAGATGTGGGAACTAAGCATACAAAAGACAAATGCTCCTTATTTCACGGCAACTACCTTCTGAGTTGGTCAGGAATGTCCCCTAATCCTCTCAGTTGATCTCTTTCCATCATCTTTGAAGGAGGTCCATGACATTTTGATATGCCTACAAAATTATTTTAATTGAGTCTAAAAAATAAAGCTTTATTTGTTTCAGCTTTACAAATAGAATTATTTTACCTGTGTAAAAAGAAAAATACTAGTATTAAAAATCTTTACATGGATATTAGGTGCAAGACAGTATAAGCATTTTTATTTGAATAAACCATATAATCCTTACTACAGCTATATGAAGTGGGCACTATTGCCTACTTTAAAGACTATATATTGACAATTATGCCACAGGTGTGGTTATTTCACTCACATTATCATGATAATGCGCAACATTCTTGAAAAATACCTATGAATTTCACCAGTGAAATGGAAACAAAACGCATAGAAAAAAAATAAGAATTTCCTCAGATAAATGTTAGACACCCTACCTTGGTAGAGTGGGTGGGAGTTAGGGTAGAGTAATGGAATTAGATTTCTCTTCCATACTGTGTCAACGGAGAAACAAAATTTACTGCCACCATGTAATAGGTTATGTTCTAAAGGAACTCTCCCAAATAGGAGGAACCCTGGAATGTAATAGTAAGTAAAATCACTTTTATAAATTTTGATACATGTCATTTTATTCTTCAACAACATAAGAAGCTCTTGTTCAACTGAATTCTCACCTTCCTGACTATCACCATTATTTATGTGAAGTCTTAGTTTCTTAAGGTTTCCCATTGCAGTCTGGAGATCGTTTCCACATGGGACACAGTGTTGAAGCAGTTTATTTCTGTATCTTTAATATTACTGTCTGTAGCATTCCATAAAACTATGATTGAGTTTTCAGTTTGGACTGTAAGCAATTGTTATATTTATATATTTATTGCTGCCAGTGTGCTTATGAAGGGTACGAGGCTTCCAGAATCTGCTGAGATTGTAATTTGGAAGGAAGTTGTCCAATCGTGATGTTTGTAAGCATTTTCCTGATCATATTTTGATATTTGCTTTTCTGGGTGTTTTTTGTCACTACTTGGAACATGTTATTTATATTAAACTTAATTGTGTATTTTTCTCTACTAAGGGTTTTTGAGAGAGAACATCAGAGGTCATGGTCTAAAGACAGGTACAAAAGAGTTTCTTAGAAGAGAATTAGGAAGAGATGGCATAAGTCAGTCTAGTAGCTTGTGATAGATATGGAGAATGAGAGAAAAGGGGAAAACTTATGAAGTAAAACGATGGTTGTGAGTGTGTACCTATTGGGCATTGTTGAAGGTATATTAGAAAATTATCAGCCATTACTGATTCACCTTTCTTGATATCATATTTTTGATAATTTTTCAGGGGAGGGAGGCAGGTGCTAGTCAGTCCAGGGAGTTGTAATTTTCTTGAGCTCACATAGCTTTTAAGTAATAGAGTTAGGAATCAGACCCACATCTTTCTGACCTCAAACTAGTCCCTGCCCCACACTACCCAGGGAATGACGGAACCAGCCCAGAGTATCTGACTAAAATTTCACGTGCTATGCTACAGAGTAATAGTGGGAAGATGTAAAACCACATAACTAAAGAGTATTATAGTGGCTGATAGCAGAAACTTACTCTTATTTCTCCCTATCTGGAGCCTTTAACTTGTTCTATTATTTTATTTATTTATTTTTGCTGAGGAGGATTAGCCCCAAGCTAACATGTATGCTAATCTTCCTCCACTTCATATGTGAGTTGCCACTACAACATGGCTGGTGAGTGGTGTGGGTCCGCACTTGAGAATCCACACCCTCGAACCCGGGCCACCGAAACAGAGCATGCCAAACTTAACCACTATGCCATGGGGCCGGCCACAGTTTATTTTTTTATAGTCAGAACTCTATTGAAAAGTGTGAATCCAAGATAATGCTCTAGGATTTTATAAGTTTTGTGTATCCAAACAATCCTTCCTCATAGGGCGCAATGGGATAAATATCAAGAAAATATTGAGCTTTCATTGGAATAAGCTACAGTGTTCCTTATTTGAAACAAGGGGAGATGGTTCTATGTGGAAAGTCAGTCCAAACTCAAGAGACAGATTCTATGCACTGGCAAAATGAAGATGCTAGGGATTAGCATCTAAGCTAGCATTTGTATAGGGAGCCAGGTAAATGAAAGAAGGAAAGCAGATCTGGAACAACTGGAAAAGGCCCACACTGTCTGTGAGATTAAGGGCAGCCTATCTGACAGTGTGAATCCCAACTCAGCTATTTATTAACTATGTGAACCTGTGTCTCAGTTATTCATTTCACTTATCCAGGGATAATAATGGTACCTGCTTTATTGGGTTGTTGTAGGAGATAAATGAGACAATAACTATAAACGCTACATAGTTCCTACCACATAATATGTGCTCATTAAATGCTGACATCCCCTGGTAGGCACTTTCTGTCCCACAAGTGGGAATGGGGAAAGAAGCAGATAGTTCTGTTTAAGTCTAAATGCTGACTTTCAGACTAGGAGTTCAGGAGCCCAGCATCTTAGGTTTCTTTGTGTAATTCTGCCAAATATAGTCACTACAATATATTAATAAATTGACCATCACAAGAAAGCAACGTTTATAAGACTCTGGTTCATTTCCTGCTGACATCTATAGCACAGGTAGAAAGTGACAGTATCATACGGGATGGAGAACTTTAAAAGCAGAGATGTGAGTGCTATCACAAAGTGCCCGTACCCCAGATATGTTTGGGGGAAACACATGCAGCTTTGGAGTTACATTTTATAAGAGCCACACTGGTTTGATACAATCCTTATTAAAATCAAAGGCACCTGATGTCTTCATTAATCTGTAAAACCTTAGTGCAGATATTTGGACAATTTCCATTATGCTTTTAAAGTGGTAAAAATAACATGCATACCACCATCACCTCTTCAGTAGACCCCAAGCTGTAGCTACTGCTCTACTGTCAGTAGCTACTGATGAAGAATCAGCTCATGTTGAAAGGAAAATGAAGTACTATTTTTGCTCTGGCAGCCCGGATTAAAGAAGGCATCTCTCCACGTTCGATGATTGTTCCGCCGACTGAGTGTGGCAATAAGTAGTGACTCAGAGCCGCCTCCTTCTCTGCCATTAGAGCTGAAAGCATCCCGATTAAGTTGGAGAACAGCACTGTGCTTTCGTTACAATGGGAACTGTTCTTGCCAAAAGGGAATTTTCCTTAATTAATGAGAAAGTACTCCTTTCGAGTGCTACACAATGAGGTCATTGCTGTGCATCTTTCCCAGCAAAGAGCAGTCAGCCTCTGAATACTGGATTTTGTATCTGAGAGGGAGAGGCGGTTTAGTATAATTGTTAAGATAATAGGCTTTGGAGTCAGAACAACTTGCTATGAAATATTGGCTGTCAGTGAGTTTTTCAATACTCTTGAGCATGTTATTTCACATCCTGGTTTCCTCCTCTGTAAAAGTGGATGTGTCAGTTCCTATCTCGTCAGGTTATTGTTGGAATTAAACAAGAGAAGTTTGGTAAAGGATTTAGCACAGTGCTTGCAGCATATTGAATGCTCATTAAATAGTAGCATTCCCACCCAACATTTTTATTATTAGTCTCTTCTTGATTTAGTATTGGAAACCATAATATTCTCATGAAGTATGTGCCCAGGAGAAAAACGATCAAAACAGACTTCATTACTTATTATGAGTGAATGTAAAACACTTATTATCTCCTTCTTAGACCCTCAAGCTGTAGTTTCATAAAAACTATAACCTAAGTAGGGAGAACAAATTAGTTTTTTCTCACAAAATGTTGAAAAGAAAATCTGAAGCAGCACCTAGACATCAAAACCAAGTGCCATAATTAATAGTGGTATCTGCTATGGGGGAAAGAATGGGACATGAAGGGGCACACACGACCCACTTTCCATTTCTGACCTCTACAGTCACGGCCTCCTGTCTTACTGGAATGAAAACAACTGAAAATTGGCTCTGTTTAATATTAATGTTGTGTTACTTATCTATCTGATAATTGCCAAGTCACCAGTTTGGGAGGAATTATTTCAGGTGATTGATGTGTGTGGTATAAGCCAAACTTGCAATTTTCAGTTTGAGAAACATTTTTAAAAATTGTTCAACCAATATCTCTCCATCACTTTTTTAACACACCTTGAGTGATCAACTTTTTTAAATGCTGGGAAAATGTCGATAACTTTATACTTGTTGCTGCAGCATCTCAATGTCAAAGCCCACTTGAATGGGAAAAACCTGCAAAGTTTCAAAACTTAGCTTGTTCACTTTTGATTTGCAAATTTATTGTTTTCTCATATCAGAATTCTAGAGTTTCATTAATGTCAGGTAGAGCCAATAGATAAAAGCATAGAACTGACATGCACTTACCTGCTTTTCCTGGTTAGAGAATAATTGTTATGCCACAGATCAATTTCATATTCTCAAAAGAAACCCTTATTAGTATTGTTTTAAGATATATAGATGGTCTATAATCCCAATCCACAGAGATTCCCTGTTGATATAAATATATGCCACATAGAAAAATAGGAAAATGAAAGTGGTCTATCCTCCCACTTGGTTGTTTTCTTCAATAGTAAACATGTTTTAATGGTTTCAGAAAAAATAAAATTCAGAGGGACACGTTGATTTGTTTTTTAGCTACCTAAATATTAATACTATACATACTATCCTGTATTTTATTACACAGTCCTTTATTCTGAAAATATTAGGGATTGTCACAGAAAACAATTGTAGGAAATGCAGAATCCAGCTGGAACAAGGGACTCCCCTCAACTTTTATGGGGCGCATTTGTTTTCTTCTTTTCTCTGCTACTGTCTGCTCTATTTTCATGTTTTTTTCCTCTGTTGACCTACTTTCTCTTCTTAAGTCTACAGTATGGCAGAAAGTAGCTCCTCTAGTCACAGATTCTAAGAGCAATACCTAATCCCTGTTCAGATTCCTGATCGAAAATAATCGGACCACTTTTGCCCCAACCGTGACTTGGTTCTTCTGCCGTCACTCCCGGCTTGAAGTTCAATCAGCTGAGCGTCTCAGAGATGGAGGTCATGGAGAGTGGGGTCACCTGATTGTTATAAATAGATTTTTGTTAGATGGATAAAGGCGGAATCTTCTCCAATAAATCCACTTCTCTGTGCATAGTAGCTTTTCTTCTTGCGCTTCAATCCCTTTCTGTGAACGTGGCACTGCCTTCCAAGTGCCACTACTTCAAAACAAGTTTTCAGTATTAGGATATCTTTGTTTTTCTCTTGGTTGTTTTTAATCTTGTATTTATAAACTTAAAATTTTTCTTGAATATTCATCCTCAGGGTTGATTCTGTCCTGTATTCTTGATTTCTTAAGAATTTTCTTTTTCCTTCTATACTCACCACACCTGTAACACACACACACACTCACACACACACAAAACAACATTATCACCCTGCTTCCCAGACCAAAAGAATGACAAATCAAATGATAATTCAAGTATAGTTTAAGAAAGCTGTATGTCATTGATAAAAATGGGTGTGTGTGTAATCTAATTTTTAAAAAATCTTATTCTGCATTTTTTCCAACATTTAGACTCTGAAGTTCCTCTCCCACTAACTTTTAGTTTCTGCTAAATGAGAAGTAGATAATCAAACTATGGGTCAAAAATTATGTTGCAAAATTATAATAGAAAGAACCTATAAAAAAGAAAAGTGATTAATGATGGCGTGCATCTCTACTTCTGGCAAAAGTCCTTGAAGAACAAATCTGACCCTGGGATTCTGAGTCCTTTGAATAGTGACAGCAGTGACATACAGTTTGTGACTTGATCAGTTGTATCTCTAGGAAACACAGTATTAAAGAAAGGATATGAGCCATGACATGGCAGTAAGTCACTGCAGCCTGAGGCTGAAGCTTCAATATGTAAATCTGTAAACTCTTTAATATGTCTAGGTAATAAAACTGGAATTATACACAAAACAATCATTTGGAGTGGCCATTTTCGGACAGCTGAAGGACACTAAAGTGTGTTTGAATTTGAAGCATATGCCTTGCACTGATTTTGGTGAATTGAAATTGTCAGTAATTCATTTTGTAATAGATTGTTCAAATAGTTTTCCTAAAGGTTTCAGACATCAAATTTTTGTATGAATTTCTCTTAGCCAGGAAACTTTTTTTTTTCTTTTGATGAGAAAGCTTTGCTCTGAGCTAACATCTGTTGCCAATCTTTCCCTTTTTTTTTTTTTGGCTTGAGGAGGATTAGCCCTGAGCTAACATCTGTGCCAATCTTCCTCTATTTTGGATGTAGGTCACAACCACAGCATAGATTGATGAGGGGCATAGGTTTGCACCAGGGATCTGAATCCACAAACCAGGGCCTCCAAAGTGGAGTGCACCAGACTTAACCACTACACCGTGGGGCCAGCCCTTCTGTTTTTCTTTAATTGAGCTCTAATTGACATATAACATTATGTAAGTTTAAGGAGTGCAAAGTGTTGATTTGATCATTTCTACATGGCAATATAATTACTGCCCTAGCATTAGCTAACATCTCCATCACACAGGCAACTATCAATATTATTACATGATGATGACCTGAGGTCCCTGACTCGAACTCCAGGCGTGGCAGGACAGAGGAGAACGGTGCAGCTGTCCATGCTCTCCATGCCACCTTCAAAGGTGCTGCTCTCTGGAACTGTCATGCAGCCTCAGAAGAAGAAACCTAGGGAATAGACAAAACCAATTGATTTCCAAATTAAAATGGACAACTGACCAGCCCTGCAATAGGAGTGCAAATTGTAGAAGTGATTTTAATTAAATAGCTTCATAAGTTTGCATATATTCTTCTACATCTGACTGTTAGATGATTTAAAAATACAGAATCTAGTGTAAATATTTCTAAGTTTGTATGTGTAGATATTTCTAAATTTTATTTGGTACACCATTTATGTATTCTATCAGCAATTAAGGATAATTTTTGTCTTCTCGGGTTCTTTTTCTTTCATTTTTCATAAATTAAAAAAAATAACTTCTACTAAGCAGTTGGGTTAAAAGACTAGAAAGACATTGTCCCTAATTTCAAAGAACAAACATTTTTGTAGGGTAGACTAATATTTATATACATATGTTCAAGTAAGGAAATACTCCATTAGTAGTATTCACCAGGTTATAGCATGGACACTAACCATTATGAGTGGAAATGCTGGTTCTAGAGTGGAGTGAAGAATTGAGAAATATAATGTAATTTACCAAGTGTCCGTTCTTAATTGGGACTCCAACACTGTGAGAAACTGTTATGCTTTCCTATATATTTCTTTCCCATTCTCACAGCTACTATTTCAAGCCTTCTCTACACTGCTAACACCTCTTACCACACACTATTTCCTGCGTCTGTTTCAGTAGTCAACCCTCCTCTTCTTTCCCTGGGTGGGGTTGAGGGGGAGATTATTTCAATCTCTTACCTCCAATCTGAAAGTTTATCTAAATCTGCACTATCTAATCTAAATCAATCCAACAAAAGAATATAATAATTTTAAATATCTATGAACCCAGCAAAGGGGCACCTAAATACATAAAGCAATTATTAACAGGCGTAAAAGGAGAGATAGAGAGTAACACAATATAGTAGGAGACTTTAACATTCCACTTACACCAGCAGATAGATCATCCAAACAGAAGATCAATAAGGAAACATTGGGGTTAAATGACACATTAAACCAGATGGACTTAGTAGGTATATATAGAACATTCCATCCAAAAACTGTAGAATATACATCCTTTTCAAATGCACATGGAACACTCTCCAGTATTGATCACATATTAGGCCACAAAACAAGTCTCAATAAATTTAAGAAGATTGAAATAACACCAAGCATCTTTCCTGACCACCAAGGTATGAAACTAGAAATCAACTACAGGAGGAAAATCAGGAAAGCCACAAAAATGTGAAGATTAAACAAAATGCTGCTAAACAATGATTGGGTCAATGAAGAAATCAAAGGAGAGATCAAAAACTACCTGGAGACGAATGAAAAGGAAAATACAAGATGCCATAATCTATGGGACACAGCAAAAGCAATTCTAAGAGGGAAGTTTAAAGCAATTCAGGCCTACCTCAACAAACAAGAAAAATCCCAAATAAACAATCTAACAGTGCATCTAAAGGAACAGGAAAAAGAAAAACAAACAAAGCCTCAAATCAGCAGAAGGAAAGAGATAATAAAAATCAGAGAAGAAATAAATAAAATAGAGACTAAAGAACAATAGAAAAAATTAATGAAATCAAGAGCTGGTTCTTTGAAAATATAAACAAAATTGACAAATCTTTAGCTAGACTCACCACAGGAAAAAAGAGAGAAGGCTCAAATAAAATCAGAAATGAAAGAAGAGAAATTACAATGGACACCTCAGAAATACAAAAGATTATGAGAGAATTCTATGAAAAGCTATATGCCAACAAATTGGATAATCTAGAAGAAATGGATAAGTTCTTAGAATCACACAAACTTCAAAAACTGGATCAAAAAGAAGTAGAGAATTTGAATAGACCAGTCACCAGTAAGGAAACCAAAACAGTAATCAAAAACCTCCCCAAAAATAAAAAGTCCAGGACCAGAGGCTTCCCTGGTGAATTCTACCAAACATTTTTCAAAGAAGACTTAGCACCTATCTTTCTCAAACTCTTCCAAAAAATTGAAGCCATTCTGTGAAGCCAACATTATCCCGATACCAAAACCAGACAAGGACAACACAAAAAAAGAAAATTACAGGCCAATGTGAACATCAATGCAGACATCCTCAAAAAAATACTAGCAAATCAAATACAATAATATATTAAAAAGATCATACATCATGATCAAGTGCGATTTATTCCAGGGATGCAGGGATGGTTCAACATCCACAAATCAATCAATGTGATAGACCTCATTAACAGAATGAAGAATAAAAATCACCATTTTACTTTCTAATCTGACACAAATAAGACATCAGCTCTCTAGCGGGGTTTTGAAACCATGTTACTTCTCGCCTCCTCTGAAATCTTGGCCTATCGGTTGTTCCCTCTCTCTGTTACATTTCCAGCTTCTCTTTTTACTAATTTCTTCCAAGCAATGCTACATATAAAGTACTTGTCTATGTTCTTGATATGTTTCTGCTAATTTAATACTCAAAACAATCTTATGAGGTAGGTACTATCATTATGAAACAGGTGCATCAACAATTCCATTTTATAGAGGAGATGATTAGGGCTCAGAAATGTTAAGTAACTTGTTCATTAATTAAAAATCAACAATATTCATGTTAATGTATAAATAGAGTTTCCTCCCATCACACTCTCAGTGGTGGATTTTGTATCTCAAATTCCTTCCAAGCCACTCTCTTCAAAAGAGAAGGAGAGAGAGAGAGGGAATGAGAATAAGTAAGTTGTTCTGGGATAAAACTCTTAAAGTATTCAGGATAAAATACAAAAAAAAATAATAAGGAAAAGGGACTCATCCTAGTAGATATGAAAAAAATAGCATACACATTTAACAATTAAAAGTCAGGGAGAAGAAATACATTGTCTAAACAATTCTGTAGAACATGGTTATTAAAAACTGAACAAATAGTAAATGGAGATTTAGTATATGATGTATATAGCACTAAAATTATTGGAGAATGAATTCATACTCAATACATATTGAAATCTTAGGCTAAAATTTGAAAAAATTGAATAAAATATATTTATGTGTAAATATATACTTACACATAGTGTTTAATATGTAACCCAAAATATATACTAAAATCAATTAAGAAAAATTAAATTCAAACACAATTAAAATTTTAAATTTTAAATTTCAATAAAATTTGTGGCTTTTTAAAAAATTGATGTATGGAGGAACTTTCTAAGCCTGATATCAAAGCCAGAAATCATAAAAACAATAAATTTAACTGCAAAAGACAATATGGAAGTGTATATATGAGGAAACATCTTTTCACTTAAAACTCACCTAAATACTTCATGAAAATTAGAAATATCTTTTTCAATGCTTAGCCAATCTTGTGAAAAAAGGAATCTAGATTCCAGGGGCTGAAACCACGGAAGGCACTGAAAAAGAATGTTAAGCTGAAGTTGGATTTTGCTGGTCTCAATGACACAAAGGCTTATGTTTTAAAGGATATTAATTAACAAAACTTTGAGCACTATAGGGAAAACGATTTGAACTGATATCCTTTTAAACCTGGGGCTCCTTAGAGCAAGAATCCCAGTAAACAGTGGGCTGAGGCAGAAAAGACAGAGCACATGAAAGTGTGTATGTCTCCATACAGGTTCAGGGGGAAAGTCTCTTGAGATGATTGTAGCCACCCACCTACCTTTCCACAGTGTGTGTAAATGCTAGATGTAAACAGTGTTGTCTGGGAAACTTCCAGTTGAGGAAATAAAGACGTTCCACATGGCATCAGCCTGGCAAAAGCAAGAGGAAATTGTTTGCATACATGCCAAGATAACTCACTTTTCACAAGGTTCTCAAGAAAAAAAGAAATCCGGTTGAACATGAGTTCACAGTAAAAAACTAAAACATATGAGAGAATAACAAACAGCAGACAATAGCTCCAAAGAGTTCAGATATGGAATTACTAAAATATTATAAGTAGAATTAAGTTTTTAAATAAACCTTATTTTAGGCAATTGTAATTTATAGAAAAATTGTGAAAATAGTATGGACAGTTCTATATTATCAATATATCCTGTACCTAGGTTCCCTATTGTTAACATCTTTAATTAGTGTGGTATGTTTCTTAGAATTATCAGATTATTACTGACACATTTCTATTAACTGAAGTTCATAGTTTATTAAGATTTCCTTAGCTTTTATGTCATGTCCTTTTCCTATTCCAGGATCCTGCTTACACACCATATTACATTGATTAGCCATGTCTCTTTAGGCTTCTCTTGGCTTAGTAAATTAGGGATAGTAATAGAAGAAAACTGCCACAGCGTGACAATAAACATTTCCAAAAAACCTACAGTTAACATTATACTTAAAACTGAGACATTGGGCCATTGTCTACTGTGAATGTTGTTGCTATGAACATTTGAGCACAAATTTTTGTTTTGTTTTGTTTTGAGAATCAAGTTTTCCAATTTTGGGGGTGTACACCCAGAAGTGAATAGCTGGGTCATACAGTAATTCTATGTTTAACTCAGTGAGGAATCAGCAAACTGTTCAGCATCACCTGCACCATTTTACATTCCCACCAGCATTGAATGAGGGTTCCGACTTCTCCACATCCTTCCAAACACTTGTTACTTTTCACGTTGTTGTTATTGTTATTATTATTGTTATTATTACAGCCTTCCTAGTGGGTGTTAAGTGATATCGCCCTGTGGTTTGGATTTGTATCTCAGTAATGGCTAATGATGTTGAGCATCTTTCCATGTGCCTCTTGACCATTGTAAATCTTCTATGGTGAAATATCTATCCAAGTCTTTTACCAATTTTTCACTTGGGTCATCTTTCTTTTTGTTATTGAATTGTAAGAGTTCTTAACATATTCGGAATACTTGACTCTTAACAAATATGTGATTTGCAAATATTTGCTATTATACTATGGGTTGTCTTTTTCTTTCATGATGGTATTTTCTGGTGTACAAAATATTTTAATTTTGAAGGAGTTCAATTTATTAATCTTTTCCTTTTTTTGCTGGTGCTTTTGGTGTCTGTATAAGAATCCATTGCCAAATCCAAAGTCATAGAGATTTACTCCCATATTTTCTTGTAAGATTTTTATAGTTTTAGTTCTGAAATTTATGTCTTTAATCCATTTTGGATTCATCTTTGTGTGTGGTATATGGTAAGGGTCTAATTGCATTCTTTGTGTATAGATATCTAGTTGTCCCAGAACAATTTGTTGGAGAGACCATTTTTTCCACATTAAATTGTCATGGCTCCCTTGTTGAAAATCAGTTGACCATGAATACCTCTTTTATTTCTGGACTCTCAAGTACGTTTAATTTATCTATCTGTCTACCCTTATGCCGGTACCACACTGTCTTGATTACTGCAGCCTCGTAAGTAAGTTTTAGTTGTCCAGGGTTAAATCCCACTTGGTCATGGTGCGTAATCTTTTTAATATACTGCTGGATTCATTTTGCCAGCATCCTTTGGAGGATATTTTTACCTATATTCATAAGGGACACAGTTCTAAACACAGTTCTAAAACAGCTGATTCTGGAGCTGGCCCGGTGGCACAGCGGTTAAGTGCACACGTTCTGCTTCGGCGGCCCAGGGTTTGCTGGTTTGGATCCCAGGTGTGGAAATGGCACTGCTTGGCAAGCCATGCTGTGGTAGGCATCCCACATATAAAGTAGAGGAAGATGGGCATGGATATTAGCTCAGGGCCAGTCTTCCTCAGCAAAAACAACGAGGAGGATTGGCACTAGATGTTATCTCAGGGCTAATCTTCCTCAAAAAATAAAAATAAAAAAAATAAAACAGCTGATTCTGAAATTTTCTGCCACCTTATTTGTTACTTTTGGGGACTGAAAATTTTTGAAATTCTCTACCCTGCCATTTTTGTTAATGTCCTCCCTCACATTTGAAGCATATTTTTCCTGAATATAGATTTCTATGTTGATTTTTTTCCCCAAGCACTTTAAATATTTCACTCCACTCACTTTTTTGTTTGCATGATTTCAGATAGGTCTCCAGTAATTCTTATCCTTGTTGCTCTACAGATAAGGTATCCCCCTGCCCTTCATGTACATGCACGTCTTTCAAGATTTTCTCTTTGTCTTTGGTTTTCTGCTGTTGGGACATAATATGCCTAGGTATAGATTTTTGGCATTTGTCCTGCTTGGTGTTTTCTGAGCTTCCTGGATCTGTAGCTTGGTGTCATCAGTAATTTTGGAAAATTCTTGATCATTATTCCTTCAAGTATATCGTCTCTCCTTTTCCTTTTGCTATTCCATTCATGCATGCATCACACCTTTTGAAATTGCCCAATAGTTCTTAGCTGTCCTGTTCTTTTTTTTCCCTCTAGTGTTCTTATTTGTATATCCCTTCTTGACTATGGCTTCCCTAAGCACTCCTCCTCAGAGAGAGTCTGTGTTGTGCTGCTCTTCCAACAGTAATCCACTGTTAGTGTCCTGGAGTCCCATTCATCTGGTTGTAAGGTATTGAGGAGGCGGAATCTTCTATGATCTATGATTAAATCTGTCTCGTAATGGGCCTGTCTCCCTGGATTTCAACCTTCACAAGGTTTATTAGCTTTTTTCACATATTAAGTGAGTCAGGAAATCTAGAGAGGGCTGTAGTTGGGTAAATGTCCTTCCTGAAAGTGGGGAAGACCCTGATAAAATCTTTTCCCCTGGGAAATATGACTGTTATGGGGAATGTTCTAGACATATTTCACAGTGGTTACTTCTTCCTCTGCACTTGCCAGAGCTATGAGGTGATTTTTCTTGGCTCTTCGACATGAGAACCTGATGGGATTCCATTAGGCGAAAGCCACAAAAGTGTGGGTCCCTCCTAAGTCTCCATCACCAGGAATTTCTTATTCTCACACTAGCCCATACTTAGCCTCCAGCAATTCATCGGTGTTACCATTTAGGCTTCTACCTGTTAATGGCTCCAGCAGGTACTGCTCCAGATAAGTAGATTGAAGCTAGGACTCTCTCTATTCACTCATCTCTCCAGATTTCAGGGTAGTAGTTTGCCCTACAATCTCTGTTCTCCAAAGCATCCAAGAAAAGTCATTGATTTTCAGTTTATTTAGCTTTTTTCTTTTTGTAAGGATGGGAGTGATGGCTTCTAAGATGTTTGTATGTTGGAGTTTACCTCAACATTTTGAAAGTACTAAAAGAGAGAATCAACATAGTCTTCACTAAGGAAAGAGAAAAAAATTTATGCTTATAAATAATATATACAAAAGTCACCCACATATTGGGCTATAAAGAAAGCCTCTTCAAATATCAAGGAATTGATATCAGTCAGATCATACTCATTGACAAAATTGCAATTACAATAGAAATCAATGATAAGAATAAATCTTAAAAATAGTCTTAAAATTGAAAAAATGCTTCTAAAAATCTATAATTCAAAGAAAACCTCATACTACAAATTAGAAAATAGTTAAAACTGATACAAAATGTTAAAGTATGTCAGATGAAGTAAAGTAATAGTTAGACTGGTGATTTATTATGTAATGAGTACTGAAATTAGTGAGTTAAGTATTTAAAGATTAAAAGATGTGTGCATACCACGTGTAAATCCAAATTTAAAAGAAAAATGATACACTATAAAATATTTGTAACATATGTGACAAATATAATAAATTCTTAAAACATTATAAAGAAAAATGCAAACAATGAAACAAACAAATAGGCAAAGGATATGAATAGGCAAAATAAAGAACATAAGTAAAATGTCCTAAATCCAGGAAGACTCTTTGTAGGAAGTACACCCTCAACTTGAGCCCTCACCTTAGGTGTAGGTTGTTAGTGGGTTTTGCTGATTTCCCCTATAATTATTCAGTGGAATGCTGTTCAACTTTCTTGGAAATGGAAGTATGACACCTTGGAGATGTCTTTAATATGATCCTATCTGTATTCTGTGCCATAGAAAATTCCTTGAAGTTACTGATATGGACTTGCTACCATACTCAGTTTTATTGCTAGTGTACTTTTTCCCTAAAGTCTATCTGTTTACTGAATTGTAGAGTTAATATAAAAATATTTATTTTTCTGATCTTAACCAAACAAGACTTGATTAAATTAACAGCTGTCTTTTCATTGGTATAAAGATTATGATTTGGTGTGCTTTTTCTAATTAATATGATACTCAATGACAAATATTTTGATTATGTTAATCAAATGTTAATTGATTCAGTTGAACAGTAGGCCCATTGGATATTCATTGATTGCTTTATTGTCCGTAGCAATGGAACTACAAAGAATATTTGGATTTTTATGCCATAAATTGTAATTATGATAATTATCCAGATAATTCAAACTCAACCAATCAGTAGTGTTTCTCTTTAAAGCAAGTCTCTCTTGTCAGTTCTGTATTTATGTTATGATACCTATAAAAGCCCTTTAAAATTTTGAAAAAATGCAAAAAACTTAATTGTCATTTCAATCATATAATGTCAAAAAGCTTAAAATGTGGTTTTTGCAGTTGACTACTTTAGCAGGCCCTTCTATGACATTCACTGAAAATTCTGACTTCTAATTTTCTATATAAATGTAATAATAGCAGTAATTACCACCTCAAGGTGCTTACAATTCAGCTCTATTTATTTTCAGATGAAGTTGCTGTGGAACCACAAAAGCAGTGTTTGTTAAAATTCCTCACTTTTCCTAAAGTTAAACGTCAGCAGTGTAATGACAATAGAATCAGGACTTCTTGATCTAAAATACTTTGATGTTATTATACAATTTTTTTACTCAAGAGAGAATTCACCATTTTTGATAGTCACAAAGGAAACAGCAGTAATGTTTACTGTTTACATACACAAGAGATTAAAATTAGTGGACTATAAATAGGAATTTTCCTACATTTTATTTTACTTTAACATTTACTGATAATTTACAAAGAACTCAACCCAAACAAAAAATCAGGAAGCCAAAAGAAAAATCCAGTCAATAGCATTAAAATTCACAGCTTATCAGACTGCACCCATGGAAGAGTTAACATCATAAATCCTTTGTTCAAGATAATCAATATATAAAGTTCTGCCACTCATTGAATACCTGCTACGTGCCTGGTTCTCTCACCCAATCTTAAAATCTCTGAGAAGGAGCTGTTAGTACTAGTTGAAAGTCACAGATAAGAAAATTGAATTACAGAGAGGTTAAGGAATTTCTCTAAAATATGTGACCAGATTGTAGGGCTGGCATTTGTAGTTATTTTCTCTAACTACAAAAATTTGTGTTTTTCACAATACATCCCAGATAAACAAAATATTTTTTTAAAATAATTTCCCGAATAAACATCAATGAAACTTAAATCTAACTTGTATCCTCTGGCAAACATACACTAAATTGTCCTTCTGATGATATCATGAATGATGACATCAACTTAGAACCCATACGCACACTTGAGAAAAATTAATGCCCTTGAAGACGTAAGGGGATTCGAAAAACAATCCCAGGGAACAATGATTGTTTGAAAGTCATGTAACAATATATTCAATTTCTA
>NW_025800006.1:0-3376 GCF_021613505.1 Equus quagga | reverse complement strand
CTTTTAGGTAGTTAGAGCGGCCAAAAGTTCAAGAAAATTATCCCTTGAGAGAAAACCAAATTTTAATTTCTGTACCAGCTTATTTTTAACATTAAAACTCATTCACTTAATTGAATTTACTTTAATCTTAGTCTGCTTCACCAGTCATAAAACTCCTTTCAGAATTTCTCCTCATGAACCTTCTACAACTTTCTTTTTGCCTTCAGAACTTGTCCCAAAGTCTTTCTTTTTCCTTTCTAGTACATTAGGACAAATTTATCTTTCTTAACCCATCAAACAAAAATACTTCCATTCTTTGTACCTTCTTTACTGAAAACATATGTTTTAACTTTCCTTGAATACAGAGCTGTTTTCCTTATTAATTCCCAGTAGCTTTAATTATATAGGTTACTTAGAACTTTTAACCCTTAACAGACCCTAGTAAACACTGAAAAGGTAAGCAATCTTTTATATCAGCATTCTAAACACTTCATAATTTCTAGAAACACGCCTCTTCATAATAAAACACAAGGCACGCTTTTTAATAGACCCAAACGCTTTTAGCCTCTTTACAATAAGAAGCCAAAAGTAAATAACTTAGGTACGTTTAGCAATAATGTTTCAGTGTTCTATCCAATTCAAAAATGACCCAGATACTCAGATTTTTATCATTTAACTTTAACTTGGCAAAACTCAAGATTGTTACCAAAAAGAATTTCGAAGCAGTTTTTTTTCCCAAGTATACAGACCATAAAACAGTTATTGTACCCACAAAAACTTCATGAGATGTTAGACAAAACTGGTCATCATTTAAAGCTATTATTTTGCTGACGAATTTAACAGACAATGTGAACTTATTTGACGAGTAAACCCAGGCTGCATGCCTGCATCATATGCAAATACCGACAACTCTGACAACAAGACTGTTCTCAATCAAACCAACAAACTTAAATAAGCTTCCATTTACCAAAGGTTAATTTACATCACGTTAACTTGAAAGACATTGGATTAATTTCTACTACATTTAGAATTTATGTAAGTGCTTACTTTAAGCCAATTAAACCGAGCTCTTAATTTGGCCATACCATCCGGAGGTAAAAATGTCACACATATAACATACATAAGACATACGTACACAGAGACTGCACAGCCATTGTTACAGCTATTGTTTTTTACCAATATTTGTGGAGAAGATACTCAAGATGCTAGATTTTTGCAAGGGCACGCTTATGGCCGTTTTGCCTTTCCCCTCCTCTCTTTTTTCCTTTTTTTTTTGCTTCAGTCTTAGGAATTAGTGATGGGCTTAGATAGTAGTTCCTGGAGAGGGGAGATGATAATCCTTTTCGTGATAAACGAACTAGGTGGAGTCCGAACTGCCTCTAGAGCTGTATTTCCAGTCTTGCAAGGATTTTCTAAAGACAGTTGCTCTTGATTTCCCAGAAACTGGATTGTAACGCAAATTACATTCCAGGTTGATCTACCTGTCCAACTGCATCACAAAGGCACAGAGAAAACCCTCAAATTTTCTCCCAGATGGAGTTTCTGGGGCATAATCCATCCAATTGAAAGTGTTTCTAATTAGTTAGAATGCACCTGAGCAGTGAGTCTCTGGGGATGCTTAGGGCGTTCCCCCTGGCGGTAAAGCCAGTGTCCAACTGACAGCACCTGGAGAAAGGGTGCAGAGGCCGATTGCGGGTGTTGACATAGTTATAAGATTTAGTCAAGTCTCGCTCAGCCTGGGCACTTTGTCTCCAAGCCAGCACAGTTGAGGTAGGGAAGCAGGAGGCAAAGGCCTGGAACTGGCTGGAGGCTGGGGCTCCTAGAGCCAGGTTTGAGAGTTAAATCCCTGGCAAAAAGGCTTAAGTTTTGATTTTACAGAAGGTCAAGGTTCTGCTCAGGTCCAGCCTGAACTTTAACCTCGACTTGGTGACAAAAAAGGTGATTAACAAGACAGACAAAGAAAGGAAAAGAAGAGATCAGACCTCGCCCTCCTGGCCTCTTCCAGAGGGTTATCAAGATAAGAGTCACACAACAGTTCCCGTGCTGGGACACACTACCCTAGCACGACAGTTCACAGAATAAATTACAGGTCTCCTACCCTCATAACTGACTCAGTAGGTGACTAAAATACTCAATGAGTCAACTGTCAAGAGAGGGCACCCCCACTTAGGGTTGCTGGGGTGATCAGGCCCAGAAACCCAAAGTTGGGGCTCCCAGGGGTGGAGCCTTTTACTCTTTAAAGATTTCTTTGTTTCCCAGTTGCAAAGCTCAAACGGAGACGAAAATGGCCATTGTAACTCTTAAGAGAGACAAAAGAAACGGGTCCATTACCGTGAAAAATCCCCCCTGAACCTAGGGCAGCGTCCTACCCATCGTTCCTACTGTGGGGTTCCTATAGCAAGGGGTGATGGGGGCGTCCCCCAGCATTGCATCCCTTGTATACCTTCCCTGTTATGCCTGCAGTAACAGGTGCCTGGTGGACATCTTTCCTATTCTGCCTGGCAGCATAGGCCTGGTGAATGGTCCCCGAGAGAAAAAGGAGAGAGAAAAGGAGCCATTACCTTGAAAATCCCCCCATTGGGGTTCCTGTAGCAAGGGATGATGGGGGCATCCCTTGAACATCTTCCCTATTCTGCCTGGCAGGAATAGGTACCTGGTGAATGGTCCCCAGGATAAAGGATAGAGAAAAACAGTGAGGAATTTTCCGTCAGTCTGGGGGACATTCTACCCAATTGCAGCCTGGAGCCATTCTCCCAAGAAGGGGTTCCCATACTCCACCAAAGGTTAGAGTTTAGTACTTTCCTTGAACTGGAGTCCCGATTGGGACCTTCCCGCAGTTCGAAGAGTGGTCAGGTGCCAAAGGGAGGGATCCCAATCCAGCCTTAGGAAAAGAAACCTTCCACGGGAGTCTTGGAGATTGGCGGCCGTCCTAATGACTTAAGTGGCCGACCCGCGCCCACGTAAAATTTGTCTATTAGAGATAGAGTCAGGAAGGAATGGATTAATTCATTCTCCATCACCCTGAGGCTTAAGGTACTGATTCTCTTCAAGCTGAATGCCACAGTTTGCCCCATAGAGTAGCCATGGGCAGCAAACGTGGATTCATACAGCCATCCAAGAAAGTTCCCGATGGAGAAGTGAATTTAGATCCATCCTCAAAAAAGAGAAAGGCACAAGGAAAAAGGGCACTTACCAGAACTCGAGCTCACAAGCCGATGAAGCAATTCCCCGTACGGGAGTTCCCCGTACGGAAGATCCCCTGAAGCAAGGTCCCCGTACGGGCCACCAGAAATGATGCGGGGTCGGTGAGCCGAGGAGTCGAAAGAAAGATTTCTTAGACTCTCAAGATCTGGCAGTAGTGCTCTTTTATTTAGAGAATAGTGTGGAATAGCATGGG
>NW_025800005.1:0-7472 GCF_021613505.1 Equus quagga | reverse complement strand
TAATAAGATTGAAATTATATCAAGCATAATTTTTGACCACAATAATATAAAACTAGAAATAAATTACTAGAAGAAAATTGGAAAAATCACAAATGTGTGGAGATTACAATATGCTACTAAACAAACAATAGGCCAATGAAGAAATCAAAAGGAGTGGATAAATTCTTAGAAACATACATTCTTCCAAGACTAAATCATGAAGAACTAGAAAATATGAATAGACTGATTACTAGTAAGGACACTGAATCAGTAATCAAAACACTTCCAACAGACAAAAGTCCAGTACCATATGACCACCCTGGTGAATTCTACCAAAGACTCAGAGAAAACTTAATACCTATCCTTCTCAAACTCTTCCAAGAAATTGAAGAGCAGGGGAAACTTCCTAACTGATTTTATGAGGTCAACATTACCCTGACACCAAAACCAGCTAAAGACAACAAACAAAAAAGAAAATTGCAAGCCAATATCACTGATGAACATAGATGCAAAAGTTCTCAACAAAATAGTAGCAAAGTGAATACAATAACACATTAAAAAGATCGTGCACAATGATCAAGTGGGATTTATTCCCAGGATCCAAGGAGAGTTCAACATCTGCAAGTCAATGTGATACACCATGTTAACAAAATGAAGAATAAAAATCACACAATCATCTAAACAAATACAGAGAAAGCATTTGACAAGATGCAGCAACCATTTATTTAAAAAGCTGAATAAAATGGGTATAGAAGGAGAGTACCTCAACATAATAAAGGCCATATATGAGAAACCAAGAGCTAATATCATACCCATTGGTGAAAAAGTGGAAGCTGTCCCTTTAAAAAGAGGAAACAGACAAGGATGCTCACTTTCACCACTCTTAGTTAACATAGTATTCCAAGTCCTAACCAGAGCAATCAGGTGAGAAAACTAAATAAAAAGGATCTAAATTGGAAAGGAAGAAGTAAAATAGTCACTTTTTGCAGATGACATAATTTTATATACAGGAAAACCTAAAGAATACACTAAAAACTGAGTTATGTGAATACATTAAAGCTGCAGGATAGAAAATCAACCTCCAAAAATGAGTTGAATTTCTACACACTAACAATGAAATAGCAGAGATAGAAATTAAGAATACAATCCCATTTACAATTGGAACAAGAAGAATAAAATATCTAGGAATAAATTGAACAAGAGGTGAAAGACCTGTACACTGAAAAGGATAAAACATTGTTGAAAGAAATCGAAGACACAAAGAAATGGAAATATATCCCTTGTTCAGGGATTGGAAGAATTAACATAGTTAAAATGTCCCTACTTCCTCAAGCAATCTACAGATTTGATGTAATCCTTATCAAAGTCACAAAAACATTTTTCACAGAAATAAAACAATGTATCCTAAAATTTATATGGAACAAAAGACCCTGAATTGCCAAAGAATAGCCTGAGAAGAAAAGAACAAAGCTGGAGGTATCACACTCCCTGATTTCAAAATACATCACAAAGCTACAGTAATCAAATGGCATGGTGCTGGCACAAAAACAGATGCACAGATCAATGGAACAGAATCAAGAGCATGGAAATAAACCCACACATCTATGGATAGCTAACTTTTGAAAAAGGTAGTACACTCTTCAACATCAGTGTTATCTGCATCTTTTTGAATACTATGTCTCATCAGGCAATGGAATCAAAAGAAAACATAAACAAATGGGACGGCATCAGACTAAAAAGCTGCTGCACAGCAAAGGAAACCATCAACAAAATGAAAAGACAACCTTCCGAATGGGAGAAGATATTTTCAAACCACATAATCTGATAAGGAATTCATATCCAAAATATATAAAAATCTCATACAACTCAACAACAAAGGAGCACATAACCCAATTCAAAAATGGGCAAAGGATCTGAACAGACATTTCTCCAAAGAAGATATACAGATGGCCAAAAGGCACATGAAAAGATTTTTAACATCACTAATTATTATGGAAATGGAAATCAAAACTACAATGAGATATCACCTCACACTCTTCAGAATGGCTATAATTAACAAGACAAGAAATAACAAGTGTTGGAGAGGATGTGGAGAAAAGGGAACTCTCATATACTGCTAATAGGAATGTAAACTAGTGCAACCACTCTGGAAAAACAGTATGGAGATCCCTCAAAAACTTAAGAATAGAACTACCATATGATCCAGTGATTCCACTTCTGGATATTTATCCAAAGAATATGAAAACATTAACTTGTAAAGATATATGCACCCCTATGTTCATTACAACATTATTCATAATAATCAAAAACATGAAAACAACCCAAGTGCCATCAATGAGTAATTGGATGAAGAGGATGTGATATATATACACAATGCAATACTCCTTAGATATAAAGAAAGATGAAATCTTGCCATTTGCGACAACATGGATGGAACCTTGTGGGCATTATGCTAAGCAAAATAAGTCAGACTTAAAAAGTCAAATACTGTATGTTCTCACGCATAACCAGAAGATAAAAACAACAAACAGATACTAAGATGAGATTGGTGGTTACCAAAAGGGAAGCACAGAGGGTGGAGGGTGAAAGGTTTAATAGGGCCTACGTGTATGGTAATGGATAATAATTAATCTTTTGTTGGTGAACGTGATGTAGTATACATAGACATTGAAATATAATGATGCACACCTGAAATTTATATAATGTTATAAACCAACATTACCTCAATACAAAAAATGTATAATGAACAGACTGGAAGAAAACATTTGCAAAAAAAAAAAAAAGCTATTTTCACACTATACTGTAGTTTATTAAGTGTGCAGTAGCATTATGTCTAAAAAAACAATGTACATACCTTAATTAAAAATATTGTATTGCGGGGCTGGCCCCGTGGCGGAGAGGTTAAGTTTGTGTGCTCCACTGCAAGTGGCCCAGTGTTTCGTTGGTTCGAATCCTAGGCGCGGACATGGCACTGCTCATCAAGCCACGCTGAGGCAGCGTCCCACATGCCACAACTAGAAGGACCCACAACGAAGAATATACAACTATGTACGAGGGGGCTTTGGGGAGAAAAAGGAAAAAGATAAAATCTTTAAAATATATATTGTATTGCTAAAATGTGCTAACCACCATCTGAGCCTTCAGTGAGTTGTAACCTTTTTGCTAGTGGAAGGTAAAGACTTCAACGTTCATGGCTGCTGACTGATCAGGGTGGTGGTTACTGATGGTTGTGGTGGCAGTGGAAATTTCCTAAAATAAGACAACAGCGAAGTTTGTTCCATTGATTGCCTCTTCCTCTCATGAATGTTTTCTCTGTTTGTTGCAATGCTGTTTGATAGCATTTTACCTGCAGGACTTCTTTCAAAATTGGAGTCAATCTTCTCAAAACTTGCTGCTGCTTTATTAACTACTTATGTAGTATTCTAAACCTTTTGTTGTCATTTCAACAATCTTCACAGCATCTTCGCCAGGAGTAGTTTCCATCTCAAATACCCACTTTCTTCACTCATCCAAAAGAAGCAATTCCTCATCCATTAAATTTTTATCATGAGATTGCAGAAATTCAGTCACATCTTCAGGCTCCACTTCTAATTCTACTTCTCTCGCTATTTCTACCACATCTGCAGTTACTTCCTCCAATGAAGTCCTGAACCACTCAAAGTCATCTATGAAGGCTGCAATCAACTTCTTCCAAACTCCTGTTAATGGTGATATTTTGATCTCTTCCAATGGATCACAAATGTTCTTAATAGTAAATCCTTTCCAAAAGCTTTTTTATTTACTTTGCCCAAATCCATCAGAGGAATCACTATCATGGCAGCTATAGCCTTACAAAATATATTTATTAGATAATATGACTTGAAAGTTGAAATTACTCCTTGATCCATGGGCTGCAGAATGGATATTGTAAGACGTGTTCATGCAGGCATGAAAACAACATTAATCTCATTGTACATCTATATCAGAGCTCTTTGGTGACCAGGTGCATTGTCAATGAGCAGTAACATGTTGAAAGGAATCTTTTTTCTGAGCAGTACATCTTAACGGTGGGCTTAAAATACTCAGTAAACCATGTTGTAAACAGATTTGCTGTCATCCAGACTTTGTTCTCCCATTTATAGAACACAAGTAGGGTAGATGTAGTATAATTCTTAAGGCCTAGGATTTTGGAATGGTAAATGAACATTGTCTTCAACTTAAAGTCACCAGCTGCATTAGCTCCTAACATGAGATTTAGCCTATTCTTTGAAGCTTTGAAGCCAGGCATTGACTTCTTCTTTCTAGATATGAATATCCTAGAGGGCATCTTCTTTCAATATAAGGCTGTTTTGTCTGCACTGAAAATCTGTTGTCTAGTGTAGCCACCTTCATTAATTATCTTAGCTAGATCTGGATAACCTGCAGCAGCTTCTACATCAGAACTTGCAGTGTCATCTTGCGCTTTTATGTTATAGAGATGGATTCTTTCCTTAACCCTCATGAATCAACCTCTGCTAGCTTTAAACTTTTCTTCCCCATCTTCTTCACCTCTCTCAACCTTCAGAGGGTTGAAGAAAGTTAGGGCCTTGCCCTGGATTAAGCTTTGGCTTAATTTGGGAAGGTTGTCTCTAGTTTGATCTTCTATGTAGACCACTAAAACTTTCTCCATATCAGCAATAAAGTTGTTTTGCTTCCTTATCATTCATGTGTTCACTGGAGTAGCACTATTAATTTCCTTCAAGAACTTTTCCTTTGTATTCAAACTTCACTAACAGTTTTGTGCAAGGCCTGGATTTTGACCTATCTTGGCTTTTGACATGCCTTCCTCTCTAAGCTTAATCATTTCTAGCTTTTGATTTAAACTGAGAGATTTGTGACTATTCTTTTCACTTAAACATTTAGAATACATTGTAGGGTTATTAATCAGCCTCATTTCAATATTGTTGTGTCTCAGGGAATAAGGAGGCCTGCAGAGAGGGAGAGAGATTGAGGAATGGCCAGTAAGTGGAGCAGTCAGAACACATACAACATGTATCAATTGTCTGCCATCTTATATGGGCACAGTTTGTGGTGCCCCAAAAGAATTACAGTAGTAACATCTGGGATCATTGATCACAGATCACCATAACAAATATAGTAATAATAAAAAAGGTTGAAATATTGTGAGAATTACCAAAATGCAATACCAAGAAAGCAAATGATGTTGGAAAAGTGGCGGTGATAGACTTGCTTGATTTCCTTGATGCAGGGTTACCACAAACCTCCAATTTGTAAAAAACAACACAGTATCTGTGAAGCACAATAAAATGAGGTATGCCTGTACTACTCAACCAGAATGAAATATTATCATTTGAGACAATATGGATGGACCTAGAGAGTATTATGCTAAGTAACATAAGCCGGACACAGAAAGAC
The DNA here is from genome assembly GCF_021613505.1 of Equus quagga. Taxonomy (NCBI): domain Eukaryota; kingdom Metazoa; phylum Chordata; class Mammalia; order Perissodactyla; family Equidae; genus Equus; species Equus quagga. The sequence goes on along the minus strand of NW_025800005.1, from coordinate 2,099 downwards.
AAACACCATAAGATTTCACTTTTATCTGGAATATAAAAACAAAACAAATGAAACAACAAAACAAAACTAATAAATACAGAGAAAAGATTGGTGGCAACCAGAGAGGAGGAGAGTTGGGGGTGAGCAAAGTTGGGAATGGGATAAAAAGGTACAAACTTCCAGTTATAAAATAAATAAGTCATGGGAATGCAATGTGTAGCATGGGGAATATAGTCAATAATATTGTATTGCAAATTTGAAAGTTGCTAATGATGTACATCTTCAATGTTCTCATCACAAGAAAAAAATATTGTAACTTTGTATGGTGACAGATGGTAAGTAGAGTTAATATGGTGATCATTTTGCAATGTACACAGATCACTGTGTTGTACACCTGAAACTAATATAATATTGTATTACAATTAAACTTCAAGGCAAGAGAAAACAGGATTGAAACAAAAAGACAGCTCACCAACTTGGAAAAAACATTTGCAAATCATATATCTGGCAAAGGGTTAATCTCAATAATATATAAACAACTCACACAACTCAACAGCAAAAAGTCAAACAACCTGATCAAATGATGGGCAGTGGATATTAACAGACATTTCTCCAAAGAAGATATAGGGATGGCCAATAGGCACATGAAAAGATGCTCATTATCACTGATCATCAGGGAAATGCAAATAAAAACTACACTAAGATATCAACTTGCATGCTTTAGAATGGCTATAATAACCAAGACAAAAAATAACAAATTTTGGAGAGGTTGTGGAGAAAAAGGAACCCTCATACGCTGCTGGAGAGAATGCAAACTGATGCAGCCACTAAGGAAAACAGTATGGAGGCTTCTCAAAAAATTAAAAATAGAAATACCATATGACCCAGCTTTCCCACTACTGGATATCTATCCAAAGAACTTGAAACCATCAATTCAAAGAGATTCATGTACCCCTATGTTCATTGCAGAATTATTCACAATAGCCAAAACATGGAAGCAACCTCAGTGCCCATAGACTGATGACTGGATAAAGAAGATATGGTATATCTTCTTGGAATACTACTCAGTCACGAAAAAATCATCCCACTCAAAACATGGATGGACCTGGAGGGGATTACATTAAGCAAAATAAACCAGATAGAGAAAGACAAACTCTATGTAATTCCACCCACTCCCCAATTCTTGAAACCCACAGTTAGTTCTCTGTATCTATGAGCTTCTTGTTGTTGTTTTTGCTTTTGTTTTTTTACATTCTAGATGTGAGATCATATGATATTTTTCTTTCTCTGTCTGACTTATTTGACTTGCCATAATGCCCTGGAGGTCCATTCATGTTGTTGCACATGACAATATTTCATTATTTTTTATAGCTGAGTAGTATTCCATGATTATGAGGCCCTAGCTGCAGCTCAGAGCCTGGAACAAGCAAAGGAGCTATGCACATGACTCTGACATCCCAACCACAGTCACAGCTGTGGCCCCAAGGTAATGAGCATGAGCAAAGGCAGTGTCCTGTGAACTTGGCTCCCTCTTTATTTTCCCACTTCCCCTGTCATGATAGCAATATTTCTGACACAGGTAATCACAGATGCAGTGGAGGCTTCAGCCATCCCTGTACCCCAGCAATGAAGCCAATGACCACAGCAACATTGGCAACAGAAAATCATCAGTTACTCCCAGAGATACAGGGGTTATGATGAGAATACCAGCGATCCACAGAATAAAGATGATAGAGGGTGAAATATTCAGATCTCCAAACATATACAGAAACAGTCCAGATAAGAGAAATGAAAAACTGGCATTGTAGTACCGCCTACTTAAAAACAAACAAATCTCCAACTGGTTGAAAAGTTTCAATAAAAACAAACCTATACTTAAATTTTAAAAAAAGTGTTTGCTATGATAAATGCACCATCAAAGGAATAACTCAGAAAACACCACAAAAAGCCATGATATCATGGCATCACAAAAAGAAAATAACAGTTCTCAACAGACCAAACATAAAGTCATGAAAGACTGAAATCTAACTGATAAAGAATTCAAAATTGCTGTCATAAAGAAATTCAAAAGCTACAAGAAAACAGAAAAGAAGTTCAATGACCTCAGGAATAAAATCAAT
>NW_025800004.1:0-3664 GCF_021613505.1 Equus quagga | reverse complement strand
ACCATAACTTTCTATTTTTAAAGAACCCTTAGGATTAAACATTTGTACACTCTGTTGCAAATGAAGTCAGTTCCTTTGGGGAGAACCTTGGAGCTCTCTGTTCTACCATCTGCTTCTCTCTCTGTTCTATGGTCTGCTTCTTCCCCTGGGCAAAATGTCTGAACCATGGCTCTGGTGGGAGGTGGGTACAATGGCAGGCTTGTCTCTGAGGGACACTCATGGGTTAGGAGCTGAGGGCTCAGTGGAGTGGTTGGCAGCAGCCTCAGAACTTCTCAGGTTGCCTCTCCTGACATGGAAACCTGCCCCACGAGCTGGGGTGAGAAGGTGCCTGTGTTCTTGGCTATACCAGTCAGGAGTGGAGTTTCCATCTCGTTGAGCTGGGGGAGGATCAGGGCATAGATCTTGGTTCAAATAATGTTTGAACTGTTTTTATTAAATTTTAGAAGATTTTCTTGAATAACTGTTTCTTCATTTACTGTATGCCCTTAGGACCATTTGTAGAGACCTAAATATTTAAAAAAAATTTTTGCACTAGTTTGCAGTTTTTCGCACTATTGTGCTAGAAGTAGAACTCTCATATAGCTGTGAGTTTAATTTGATCTCAGGAGTACCCAGAACCTCTTGGAGCCAGGTTCAGAATCAAACCATTTTCTTGTTATGGTTATGCATGTGGGGAAGGATGATGTGTAGGGAGAGAGAGTCTTCCAACTGCCTACTAGACCCAGAAGATGGCAGGTGACTCTCACACACACGTGCATGGTCTCCTCAGCCACTCACACATTCATGATGACCTGTCGAGCCGCACTGACTCAAAGCAATCCCACCCTAGTCTGTCACCCAAGTCCAGTCCTAGTTGTCATCACACAACCAGTTCTATGCTGGCCATAGTGAGTGTGACCAAGTGTAAAAGCTTCCAGTGAGGAGCCCAGTCCCAGACTCCAGGAGAGATCTGAGATTCTCCATCCTGAGCCTCTCTCCCACTCTTCCCTGGGTGGTGGTGTGGAAAGGGTCCGAGGGTTCCTTCTATGGCTGTGATCCATCATACTGGCAGCTACCAGAGCAGAGGACCCAGCTACCTATCTTCCGGGGGGATACATTCCTGGAAGTAAGCATCCTCGAGTGTTCAGGAATGGAGCACTTTGTTGATGTTCTCATTTTCTCCATGCATTGTTTTCCTGATTTCACCTAGTTGTCTTTTAGCTCATTTAGCATCTTTAAGACAGTTGTTTTAAATTCTTTTTCAGAAACTTCATAGATCTGCATTTCTTCAGAGTTAGTTTCTAGAGCTTTGTTGTCATCCTTTGATTGGGCCATGTTTCCTTGTTTCTTTGTATGCCTTGTGATATTTTGTTGAGATACTAGATTTGAGAAACTGGCTACCCCACTCAGTCTTTACAGACTAGCTTTGTGCAGGGGAAGACCTTCCCCAATCAGCCCAGCCAGGGTTCTGTAACCTTTCAAAGCTTTTATGGGGATGTGTCTTTTTTGGAGTTGTGTGTGGTTTTATTCTGGTATATACAGCTGCTTAACTGTCTTAATTTCCTCTTTCTTCTCAGGAGCTTTCAGTTTCTGTTGTGTTCTTCTATCCTTAATCTTTTGCTTCTCCTGGCAACTGCCTGTGGAACAGTGTATTCTCTGCCGCTGTAACACACTGTGGTGCTTCCTCTGTTTTCAATGGCCTCCAACTTGATCTGCCACCATTTCTTCGGTGCCCCAAGCCAGGGGAGACAGAAACTTGTCCCTTGGGCAGCCCCAAGACAAGCCAGAATTCTGGACAGAAGTTCCACTTTTCTTTCCGTCCTAAGAGAGGAGCCAGAAATTGGGAGCAGGTATTCTCCCAACCACGCCTTGTTACACTGGGTGGCACAAGGGGCTAGGGTGAGCAAACTATGACCAACACTTAACTGTCTTGGCTGTCTCTTCTCTTGTTTATGTGCTTACCTGGGTGCTGTAGCTCCCTACCTAGTTTTTAGGTTTCACACAAAGGTATTTTGGTACATATATTGCTGTTAATTCAGTGTCTCTTGGGGAAAACAAGGGCCTGTGTCTTCACAGTTTGTCATCTTCCTAGTGTCCTATTCCCTTTGTTTTTAGTTCTTCTGTTTCCCATTTCCTGCCTTGAACTGAAATATTTAAAATGTTTTTACTATTCATTTTAATTTTTCTATTGGCATTTGGCTGTTTCTCTTTGCATATTTATTTTAATATATGTTATAGGGATTACAGTAAACAATATACCTAAGCTTTCACAATCTGCATAGTTAATATTGTATTTCTTGTAAAATGAAGACACCTTGCATCTTCAGCTTCCTTTATACATAACTTTCCCTTCATAATTCTCATGTTTATCCCATCTACATACATTGGAAATACCACCAAGTAGTGTTATAAGCTTTGCTTTCAACAAGCATACATATCTGAAAGAACTTAAGAGAGGAATAAATGATCTTATATATTTACCTAGATATTTTCCTTTCCTGATACCTCTCCTTCATTCCTAATGATTCAGGGTTCTCTTTTGTATCATTTTCCATCAGCCTAAATAACTTCCTTTAATAATATTGTTCTTGTCATCAGACCGTTTTTGCCTTTGTCTCTTTCTGTTTTTCTTTTCAGATTCTAATTACATCTTTTGATATATTACAACAGGTCCCTGAAGTTCTATTATAAATTTTTTTTTAACATTGGCACCTGAGCTAACAACTGTTGCCAATCTTTTTTTTTTTTTTTTCTGCTTTATCTCCCAAAATCCCCCCGGTACATAGTTGTATATCTTAGTTGCAGGTCCTTCTAGTTGTGGCATGTGGGACGCCGCCTCAACGTGGCCTGATGAGCGGTACAATGTCCACACCCAGGATCCGAACCAGCAAAACCCTGGGCCGCTGCAGCAGAGTGTGTAAACTTAACCAGTCAGCCATGGGGCTGGCCCCCAATTATCAAGATTTTTACCCTAGGGGCCGGCCCCATAGCCGAGTGGTTAAGTTCACACACTCTGCTTCGGCGGCCCAGGGTTTTGCTGGTTTGGATCCTGGGTGCGGACATGGCACCGCTCATCAGGCCATGCTGAGGTGGCGTCCCATGTGGCACAACCAGAAGGACCTACAACTAGAATATACAAGTATGTACCATGGGGCTTTGGGCAGAAGACGAAGAAAAAAAAAGATTGGCAACAGATGTTACTGCAGGTGCCAATCTTTAAAATTTTTTAACCTATATCATCTATGAATTTCAGCTTGAATATTTTCTATACATCTATCAAGTTTTCTAACTCCTTCCTCTGTTGTTTCCATTTTGCAATAAGCTCATTCAGCAAATTTAGAAGTTACACTTTTTAGTTATACAATTTTCATTTTGTTCTTTATGTAGTTTGTTTTTCTTGTTATATTTCCCATCTTTTCAATAATGTCAAATATATGGATTTAAATTTTTTTTAAGTTTCTTAGAGTATAGCTAAAATAGCTGCTTTATATCTTTGTCTGATCATTTCACCACCTGGGTTGTCTCCGGTTTAGCATCTATGGTTTATCTTTTACCTTGAGAGTAAATTACATTTTTTGTTCTTTTCATGATGAATAATTTTATTTTATTGTGGACATTGTGAGTGCTACATTGTGTTGATTCTGGGTTTTGTTCATTTCTCTGGAGACTACTGATATGTTTACAT
>NW_025800003.1:0-8756 GCF_021613505.1 Equus quagga | reverse complement strand
AAAATATGCTGTTATAAATTGTGAATACCATTTAAGTGATAAGCAATTCTGAATCTTCGTTTAAATCATCTATCTATAGGTGAGGCTCTCATGCGATCACTAACACATTCATTTTTAAAACCACAGATTGGAAATTTTAGTTTCAAGGATAACCTCTGATGACAAAAAGCACTACTTTTAACTGTATATCAGTTTTTCTGCCATATGTCTTCACACCTCCCCTTCCCTCTACCCACCCAGAGATTTCAATTGCAGTTCCTGGAAGATACTTGTTTCAGATAGTCCCATTCTATGCCCAAAGAACTCTGGTGCTACTTTCAGCTCAGAACATATTCCAAGCTGACACCCACGTGTGCTATGGTTTCGTGTAGCATAGTCATCTAACCCACCCTTCTATCTCTGACTCACAATTTCCATAGATACTTGGCACATGAGTTTAGAGGAAACCATAAAATAGAAACAGTAAAAATAACTCAGTCTGTTGTTTCTCAAGCTATAGAAAATGATAAAATGCCAATATCAATGTATTTGCAACATTGCATATTTATAATACTATTTGTTCAAAGCTAGTTCTAATCTTGTATGATATGACATAGAATCCAGAATTTCTTGTTTCAAAATGATTAAAATTATGTGAAATAATTTAAAACCATGCACAAGTGTTTTTTAGAAGGTGGCACTGAAAATTCTTACATTATTTACATTATCTCTGGCATTTACTGTATCTTTTAGAGAGAGTATAATAGAATGGGAAAGGGATTTATAATAGCGTTGACTGGATTGAAACTGTGAGGCTGCTACTTAAAGCCTGGAGGCACAGAGAAATTAAGTGACTCGTCCCAATGACAAACAGTAAGTGGTATTATCTATCAAATATCATTGCCAATAACCTCCGTAAGTCACAGAGTTATTGTATTTTTAATACTAAATATATTAGTATTAGCTGATACATTTTAAAATTAATAGATAATATTATATAAATGCTGTATATCTACCACCGCACTCTTTTAAAAAAACATTCTCTTCATGTATTCAGAGTATGGAATTATGCAAATCATATAGCAAAGTACCTGATGGATAGAAGGAGTTAAAAAATGTTAGATACTGTAGCATTGTATAGAAAGTTGGAATATGTTACAAAGTTCTAGTTAGAAAATGAAGAACAGAGCAAAAGGAAGTGAATGCAATTCCTGATTCCGAGTTTGGTTAGGTTCTGGGGTGCATTCCATTTCTTTTAACGTCACTACAGGTTACCAGAGGAATATCTCACTGAAAACCACTGTGTTCTCTCCTTCATCACATCGCCAGAGTACCAGGTAGGAGAATTGTTTAGTCCTGATTGCTTTTAGAGCAAGGTTCCCCTCTTATTAATGTCCATATTTTCATGTCCCTTTCCAACTCACTGTTCAAGTCCAATATTGCCTCAAAATTGTACAACTGACAAATAACAAAAATTGTGATAGAATTCAGGAGATTCTAGAGAGATATAATACATTAATGTATATTAAAGTATAATGTCATGCCAATACAATTCAATGGGGGAAAGAAAAGTCTTTAGAACAAATTCTGCTAGGATGAAAATGGACCCCTATCTTATACCATATGCAGAACTAACTTAAAGTACTTTACACACTTAAGTGTAAGATCTAAATCTATATATCTCTTAAAAGAAAATCTGGGAGCAAATGGTAATCTTAGGTTTGGCAATAGTTTCTTAGATATGCTACCAAAAGTACAGACAACAACAACAAAATTGAATTTCATCCAATTAAAAAGAAACTTTTGCTTTGAGAAAAGCCCTATTAAAAGTATGAAAAACTAAGGTAAACACTGGAAGAAAATATTTTTAAATCGTTTATCTAAGGGAATGTATCCAGAACATATAGAAAACTCTTATAACTGAACAAAAAAAAAAAACTAACCAGTTAAAAATGGGCAAAGTATTTGAGTAGATATTTATATAGAGAAAATATACCAATGGCCAATAAGCACATACAAAGATGCTCAACATTATTAGTCATTAGGGAAATTCAAATAAAAGTCATGAGACATAACTTCACACCCACTATGACGGCTATAATAAAAAAGACAGATGATAACAAGTGTCGGGGAAGATGTGGAGCAACTGGAACCTTCATGCAGTGCTGGTGGGACTATCAAATGATGCAGCCACTTTGGAAAACAGTTCGCCATTCCGCAAAAAGTTAAACATAGAGTTGCCATATACCCCAGTAATTCCAATTCTAGGTGTATACCAAAGAGAACTGAAAACAATGTCCACACAAAAACTTGTATACAGTTGATGATGGCAACATTCATAATAGCCAAAAAGTGGGAAAAAACAAAAATCCATCAAGTGATGACTGGCTAAACAATATGTAGTATACCCAAACGATGAGATATTATTCATCAATAAAACACTAGTGAATTGCACACTTCAAAATGGTTAAGATGGTATATTTTATGTCATGTGTTTTTTACTACAATTTAAAAAAACCCAGGAATTGAAGTACTGATATGTATACCGTAACAGGCATGCGCCTTGAAAGTATTATGCTAAGTGGAGAAGACAGTTACAGAAGACTTCAAATAAATCATTTCATTTATATTAAACGTCCAGAATAGGCAAATCAATAGGCACAGAAGGTAGATTAATGGTTGCCTATTGCGAGGGGCGTGGAGCGGAGTAATTGAGGGTAACTGTTAATGGGTATAGAGTTTCTTTCTTGGGTGACAAAAATGTTCTAAAGTTAGATTGTAGTGATGGTTGTACAACTCTGTGAATATACTCAAACCCACTGAATTGTGGACTTTAATTGGATACATTTTATAGTATGTAAATTATATCCAAATGAACCTGCTAAACTCTATCTATCAGACTTAGAGACTCACTTCAAAGAACAGAGTTTGGAAAGGAAAAAAGAGCAACTTTACAGTGGAGAAAGCTGGCAGAAACCACCTTCAGCAGGTGTTCAGAGATAATACCACCAGTGATGTCATATGGATATTATGTACCCCTTAACATAATGTGACAGGAAAGGCATTTCACCCCTCTGTTATTCTTCCTCAAAACCATTAACCCCAGTCTAATCACCAGGCAGACATCAGACAAACCCAAACTGAGGGACATTCTAGAAAATACCTGACCAGCACTCTTCAAAAGTGTCAAGTTCATGAGAAATTGTCCACAGATTGGAAAAGACAAAGGAGACATGACAACTAAATGCAATGTGGTATCCTGGATTAGATCCCGGAACCGAGGAAGAACATTATTGGAATAACTGGTTTAATCTGAACAGTGTCTATAGTTTAGTTGTGTTTTAGCAGTATTGATTTCTTAGTTTTGATAAACGAATCGTAGTTATGTTGCTATATTAACATTAGGGTAACCTGGTGACAGTTATATGGGAACTCTGTGCATTATCTTTACAGATTTTCTTTAAATAAAAAAAATAATTATTCCAAAATAATACCAAAATAATAAAAAACGTGTCACAACATATAATATTAGATATATAGTTCATGTGACTATTACACTTCTGATTTATGAATAATTTGAACAAAACAAATACAAAATAATTATTTTGGTGGTAAAATTATAGATAGTGAAATGTGACTTTTGATATTAAAATGTGTATATGATAAAAATGTTTTCTTCTCACGTTTTCCCTCTTTCACAATGAAACCTATTCATGTTAAATTAGTGACATCATCAAAATCCAGAATGTAAAGGAGACAATATCACTTGCATTAGAATTCGGGGTGATGAATTTTAGCAATATTTTGAATATGATTTTATGAATAAAATGATTGTATAATGTAAAACACTCAAATACATTATTTATGTAAATTAATGAAAAATTTATATAACTGAAAGAATATGGGGCTTATTCAGAGTGTATTATTGGCTCCTGTTCTCCTTTTTCTATTTAATTTTTTAATTTATTTTTTATTGAGATAACATTGATTTGAACATCATATAAATTTCAAGAGTACATCATTATATTTCGACTTCTGTATAGACTACATTGTGTTCACAACTTCAGTGTTTTGAGCCTTCATAAACCAACCATAGATTCAGATCCTATGGTCTTGAAGAACCAGTTTTCTGCTTATGTACTCTCATCCTCCCTTCAATGCAAAACTGTTCATAAGCATCATGATCGTTAAAAAGCAATGCCTGCATCACATGTGAAAGGGTTGAGACAAACTTTTCCTGTGCCGAGGTACAGTCTGTTGGTCAAGTGGCAACACAACCACATTCTCCACCGCAGAGGCTGTGTCTATGAGGAATAACAAACTTTAAAGCATTTAGAAAATGCCATTTTCCTAGCAATCTTTCACTGCCTCTGACTAGTCTGTGTAAAAGAGAATAAATTGTTTAGCTGCACGGAATGTCGAACAAGCCACGTGCCAGAATTGTAGAGATTCTCTTTGTCTTTATGGAATTATGGTAATCCATGTGTCTGTGTTAATTTATAAATTCATCTTGTCATTTTTTTTTAAAGAACAGAATCTGGATTGTCATAATGTCATACGTAGAGTCTACGAGAGCCAGAGAATTTAGTTTGAGTTTAGCTGTGCGTCGTATGACTTCAGGGAATTTAATAAATACCCTAATTATCACTGAAGGATAAAAAAAGACGATTAATTTACATGCTCCACATCTTTACTCAGAATACCTCATATACTAAAAAGTATCAAAGGATGAGATAAGAAAGGAGATGCTGTGTTTAATGGTTAGTGTCAGATTCGTAATTCAGGCACAGTATAGCATTCCCATGGATGTTAAAATGCAAATGTTGCTGCCTGATTCTTAAAACGATATTCCTCTTTATAGCTAACAATCAAATTGAGACTATTTATAAGGAGTCTACACATAAAAGCTCGAAGACTATGAAAAAGAAAGTAAAGGAAAAATGTCCGTATGATTTTAGCAGAACATATGTGGGAACAAGAGAGAGATACTATGACCATAGATTTAGTTGTATACATCAAGTAATCTCCATCAAGACTTTGCTTAGACTTTAAAATATGCAAAGTAAACCTTGCTACCTGGTTTATCATCTTTAGGCTTAGACACTAATTAAGTTAAGAGTGCAGTTAGCTTAGTTAAAGGTAAAGACCAAATTGTGCTTAGTTATGAGACTAGAGGGTTCAAATCATATTTAACAGTTAGAAGCTTCTTTGATAAATTCATTAGAAAGGATCTCTCCTGTTTTTTACTTAAAATATATATACCTGAAAATATTGACAATGAGAAAAGAACAGAATAACACATGCAGATTTATTTTAAAAATTCAGAGAAAAATATTCCACAGATTAGTGAAAACAAGTGGCATCTCTTTTATTTGTTTATACTTAGAATAAAAAATAAAATAAGGTGAATTTTGCCTGAAGTCTATGCAGACATCCAGTAAAATTTGCATTCAGAGAAATAATAATAATTGGAAAATAATAATGCTATTATTATATTAGTATAATATTGAACATCTATACTGTCCAAAGGACAGTGCTAACCTCTTTGCAAGCATTGATTCCTTAAATCCTCACCACACTCTGAGGTAGCTGCTATTGGTATTTATATTTTACAAGTGAGGAAACTGAGAGTTTAAAAGCCTAACTAGGTCTTTGCTAAGAAGATGGATGAGTTTTTGTGTATAACTTGAAATGCAAAAGCAAGGAAAAATTTTTATAGCAAGTCATATTGTAGCTTGTGAAATAGAGCATTTAAAATCGACCATTGGGGCTGGCCGGTGGCGCAGCAGTTAAGTTTGCACGTTCACTTTGGCGGCCCAGGGTTCTCCGGTTTGGATCCTGGGTGCGGATCTACGCACCTCTTGGCAAGCCATGCTGTGGCAGGCATCCCACATATAAAGTAGAGGAAGATGGGCACGGATGTTAGCTCAGGGCCAGTCTTCCTCAGCAAAAAGAGGAGGATTGGCAGCAGATGTTAGCTCAGGGCTAATCTTCCTCAGAAAAAAAAGAATTGACTAAGATTTACTATCCTAAAAACCTGAATGAACCTGGAATGTCAGAAATTACCCCAATTTCCAAGACAGTTTTTGGCTTTCTTGGATAGATTTCAAAGGTCAAAGTTGTTGAAACTCTCTTATTAAAAATATGTTCAGATATCTTTTAAGAGTGGTTACAGCATTAAAAGTTGCTTTTCAAAGAGTAAAGTGTAGTGCAGTAGACAGAGTAATATCCCTTACCCCCAAGATGTCTAAATTCCTAATCCTTGGAATCTTTATATATATTATATTACATGGCCAGGGGGAAGTAAGTTTGCAGGTGGCATTAAGATTGTTAATGAGATGATCTTAGAACAAAGAAATTAGCCTAGATTATCCCAGTGGACCCAATGTAGTCACAAGAGTCTTTAAATGGGGAAGAGGGAGGAAGAAGTGTCAAAAACCAGTGAGATGACATTGTGAAAAAACCTCAATCAGCCCTTGCTGGCTTTGAAAATGGAAAGGGGTCACGAGCCAAGGAATGTTGGCAGCCTCTAGACACTGGGAAAAGGCAAGAAAATGAATTCTCCTTAGGGCTTCCAGAATGCAATACACTCCTGCCAATGCTTTCCTTTCATCTGGGTGAGATGCATTTTCGACTTTAGCCATCCAGAACTGTAAAATAATAAATTTATGCTGTTTTAAGGCACTAAGATTGTGGCAATTTGTTACAGCATCAATAAGAAATTAATACTAGTGGAAAATTTCTCTAATTTGCTTGATTATTATACTGGTAATCTTAGGTGCTATCCAAAATGTTGATCACAAATATTCATTAGAAGCCTGTTCATAAATTGACTTTGAAAACAGAGAAGTTAGGCAACTCTTGAAAAGATTGATGAAATTTACATTCGCCTATCTATATTTTATCTATATCTATATGTTCCAGTATATATCCAAATGTAATAGCCAAATAAATGTACATAAATTAATTTGCAGTTAGTAAGGCATAGTTTCAAAAAGCATTTCTACCAGTTTTCTACCTGTCTGCTTATTTAAAGCAAACACTAATACGTCTGACATGCTCTTTCAAACAGCTGAAGGGAAAATGTTATTTGGTTTGAATCACCTGGATTGTTCATGTGACTGTTAAGTGTAAGTTAAAAAAAAAGACTAAACTAGAAAATGTAACCTAATTTCTTGCTACCACCTGAATGGATAGCATTCTTGAAAACTTCAGTCCTAACAAATTTATTCATGAACCACTTAGATGACTAAATTTTTAATAACTGGACACATTTAATCAATTAAAAAATACTTACAATATTCCTTTTCTAATTGCATCTCAGTGTTGTTATTTTTCTAAAATCTAAATTTAGTTATAGTGATGGTAATAAACTGTTTTGTGTGGAAAATCTCTAAAAGTAGCTCAAACTATATTAAAGCCATATTATTTCTAAAACCCTTAAGCTTGTTTGATTACAAATGGAGCCTGAGATAGTAGAAACTCTATATTTACAAAGTAAAGCAGCCTTACAAAATTTTCCCTGGCAGACTTGAGACTTTTTCTTATGCTATTGAAATAGATAAAGAATGTGATTAACTATCTAAATGAAACCAAAATACCCTACATGTATTAGGTATTCTATGTGTCTAAAATATGAAAATTAAAATTTTATAAGGAAACTTAGGGAGTCCTCACAAGATATTAAAGTATTCCTAGTTGAAGTAGAAATTAATGTTAAATTTCTAGTCATAAAATTTCAATGTAAGGTTTATATTATAGCAAAAATGCAAAGTGAAACTACTTTTATTGTAGTTATGATTATTTTATTTGTTTTATACATCATTTTCAAACTAAGATACACTGTATGAGAATGACATCTAGATTTCCCACAATCCTTATCCTATCATTATTTTTGTAAATTTTATTTGTGAGGAACTTATCATAACGAGATGCATGAATTTATCCTTGAATTGACTTTTCTTTAGATAAATTGTCATTTTCAATGATCATCACAGATTTATCAGTTTTGAATATCAGAAAAAAAAGTTCTCAGTAAACTGACTTGAAATCTATATCTACTTTGAATATGAATATTTTCTTTCTAAAACATATGTTACGTCAAAATTATTTAAAGTTTAATTTCCCTTTGCTTAAATAATCTCAAAATATGTATAATTCCAAAGAATATTGGAAAAAAAATGAGAGCAGCTGTTATTGATTTAACTTTGCCATTTCTGTCAATGATCCTTAACCTATATTTTGCCTTCTGAAAAAATTCTATATATATTCTACGACTTCAGTAAGTATACTTTTACACCAACTTTCTCTCTCATGCTATTTTTAGACATATTCTCATGTTTTTGATATAATCTGTACATTTTATTCTAAGTTGTTTTAGGAAATCCACATTAGACTTTATCATATTTCTAATTTTATAATCAGATATAATGTATTCAGTAAATGTAATCACACTTAAAACTGATTCAAGGAGTGGTGTCAGCTAACATTGTGGAATAAGAAATTCTCAAAATTCTCTCCTCCATGACAACACTGGCAAAAATATCAGAATCGACTTTTTCAGAACTGTTGAAATTAACCAGTCTTTAAGAATGCCAGAGGGGCTGGCTCCATGGCCGAGTGGTTAAGTTCGCGTGCTCCACTGTGGTGGCCCAGGGTTCGGATCCTGGGCGCGGACATGGCACTGCTCATCAGGCCACGTTGAGGCGGCATCCCACATCCCACAACTAGAAGGACCTGCAACTAAGATATACAACTGTGTACGGGGGGGTTTGGGG
>NW_025800002.1:0-2880 GCF_021613505.1 Equus quagga | reverse complement strand
TGTGAAATGCTTTAAATTTTGAGATGAAAAATGTCACATCTACAAAAGAAATAAGCTTTGGCATTATATGTGACAGACATATCTTACTGCTAAAAACAAAAGAAAAACGATGACTTATTTCACTTTTAATAAGAGCTGACAGCCAGGAAGTAATATTTCAGTCTCTCATATTCAGATTCACAATTAGCAATCTCAAGAGAATAGCAGAATTTGGTTCCCTCTAGGTGGGTTTTAAAATTCATGATGCAACTGAAAGAATCTATCCTTTTGTAATTGGGGATCAAGAAAGGAATATAGTGGTCAACGCATTGAATCATGTAATTCTGTTTTACAAATATAAACACCTGTGTCTTTTATTCTCCTCAAGACTGAATCCAAAATAAAAAGACTAGAGGCAGAGTCTTTTCTGAGATATGATTTCATTCATTATTTGGAAACCTAGCTTTTTTTTTTGAGAAAGATTAGCCCTGAGGTAACATCTGCTGCCAATCCTCCTCTTTTTGCTGAGGAAGACTGGCCCTGAGCTAACATCCGTGCCCATCTTCCTCCACTTTATATGTGGGATGCCTACCACAGCATGGCTTGCCAAGTGGCACCACGTCCACACCCGGGATCCGAACCAGTGAACCCCAGGCTGCCAAAGCGGAAGGTGCGCACTTAACTGCTGCGCCACTGGGCCAGCCCTGAAACCTAGCTTTTTAATAGACAGGCAAAGCAGTGTTTTAGAAGGCAAATAGGTCAAATTCCTTGAAAAAGGGTGATTTATAGGCCTATTTGCTAAAGGAAATGTAATTTGGTTATCAGTGTCAAATACCATTTGTTTTTGTTACTACGAAATAAAAAGAAATAGAAAAAACAAAACCTAGCCATCAAAAGTTATGTTTTTATTGGTCTTTATACATCTCTCTTAAATATTTTAGTATTTATAGTTTTTTTGTGTTTCTTTATAGTACTGGGTGCATTGTTCATTCTACAATAAAACCTTAGTGAATGTTGGTTATTAATTGGTAAAAATGAAAGAAACCCCCGCCCCAGTTTTGCAGACTGCTTGATTTTGGGGAAAGAACGCCCCCTTCAGAGACTTTCACGTCATCATATTTTATGTTCTCAGTAGAGGATTTTTATTATCAAGTCTTTAAGTATTTTAATGAGAGACTGAAAATCATTCAGGTGATTTTTAAAAACAGAAATGATTTTTTCAAAAACGATTAATTAGCCATTCCAACTGTATGCTATGCAACTACATGGAAAAGACAGAAACAGACACGCACATACACGGTAGAGAGGCAGAAACTGTGATCCAATCCTTGGTTGCTTTAGGACTATAAAGGAGAGAAAATATCAGAGAAATGAATAGCACACTTACAACGAATCTGGCGAACTCAAAACCAAATATGGCTTCTCCCCAAGGGATCCAGAAAGGCTGCTGGCATCGCAACCCTCCCTTCCGTTTATGTTGTATTTCTTCCCGTGATTTACACATGAACGAAAATGGGTTTTTTAACTGTCTTGTCCAGTGTTTATTCTGTGTGGAAAACGCCCAAGGGAATGTGCTGTGGAATAAGCTACACGTTTCATCTTACACACCACAGGTTTTCTTCTCCCCCTCCAAACATGACTTCTCTTGGATTTAGGTATCTAATGGGTTTTATCATCAAAGAAGTACCCAGTCTTGCAAATAAAAAAAACATGTGCACTGAATGTGGGAGTTGTTTTCAATCTCGTATGTTTTAGATCAGTGGTTCTCAAAATGTGGTCCCAGGAGTAGGAGGTCAGTCTCACCTGGGCGCTGGCCAGACCTCATCCCGCTTGCTAAGTCAGGATCTCTGGGGTGGGTCTAGCCATCTGTGCTTTAACCAGCCCTTCAGGTGATTCTGATGCAGCTTGAGCTGAGAACCACTGTTTAAAGAGTCAAACCAGCACCAACCACCTGTGTGTAGAGCGCCTGTCACAGTGCCTGGTCCTTAGCGCTTAGTAACTATCGCTTTCAGGCTTCCTTCACTACCTGCTCTCTTGCAGAAGATGAAATCTTCTGGATGTTAAACATATGAAAAGATTCTCAACCTCTCTAGTAATCAAGGAAATTTTAGAAACAGTGTGATGCCATTTTTCTTCCATCAAATCGGTAAGCACGTAGGAAAATACACTGTTTGGGGGAGTAGAGATTGGTAGTCTCGTGGAAGACTAATTTAACTATATCTAGAAAATCTGCAACATCTACATCCTTCCCCTCAATAACAGTGCTTTTAGGAAGCTCTCCTGCAGAAGTAGCCACATGCCCAGAGAGATGCATACATGCCGACCTTCATTGCAACGTTATTTGCGATAGCAACACATTGGGAACAGCTTGAATGGAAATTTCTGAACATAAGAATTTCTGTATATAAATCTACACACATATAAACACAATGACATATTTGGAAATGCATATTGGAACTGTACTCCAGTTGAAAATTTGTAGAAAAGATAGAGAAAGATAAATTCTCAGACAACAGTGATTACTTCCAGGGTAGGGTCATGGAGATGAAAAGGAGGTAAACGCGGACGTTTACCACTATTCTAAAATTCTTGTACTTTTTTTAAACTACAAGAATATGTAACTTTTGTGATTAAAAAAAGTACAACTAAAATGAAAATGAAAGGAAATCTTGAGGCCATACTTCAATCAGGATGTTACGACTCGGGTTCCAGATTAGAACTATGTACTCAGGCTGCTGCGCTGATGCTGAAGGGGGCAGAAGACCCTGGATGTTCTGACACTGAGGGAAGATGCGCAGTAGCGCTGAGGGGAGAGGGAGTGACACGGAGGAGAGTTTTGGCAGCAGTGTAGACGTCCCATAAGGGGGCCGCCACATTGGCAGGCGGGATGCTCAGTCGTGA